>NC_047510.2:1207336-1353858 GCF_902827115.2 Pseudochaenichthys georgianus
GAACTGTCCCAGCATCTGACCCATTTCGCCACATGCTAATGCTAACCGGAGGTGACGCATTTTGAGAATAAAAGTGTTAAGTTAATAGTTAGTGAACTTCAGGTTTTTCACAATAAAACTGATTTAAATTAAACAGTGTATTTATTCAAATTACGCATATCAACATTGATTTTAATTTTCTAACAGATCCCGATATTAAAGTCACATGTCATGGCCATTTCCACTGATCATAATTCCATTGTGAGGTCTACTACTAGAATAGATTTATACTGTACAATTTTCCAAACTCACATTGGTTTCGCATACAGCATCTCTGTAAAGTATGTGTATTCACTCTCTCCACTAAACGGCTTGCTGCAGCTCTTGCCCCCCCCCCCTCCCTGTGAGCCCAGTGTGCTCCGATTGGTCGGGACCAGTCGGGACTGTGAATCACGCTGAGCTCCGTGGAGGTGTTGTTTCCTTGTTTAGCAATACACAGCCAAACTCACCCTGAGCACACACAAAGTCATAGCCGAAGTAAAAACAATAAGTGTGGCTTGACAAAGAAAAGTAAGAAAAAGGTTGATAAACGCTGTGAGGGTCTGCAGAGAGAATTTCGCCGCGATCCCAACTGTCTGTTATCAGCCTGCAGCCAGGGAGGAGAGATCAGCAGAGCTGCCTGCACTGAGTGTGTGAGGAAATCCGTGGATTGGTCAATTTGGACCAATCAGCGGGGGCTTAACGTAACGGCTCCGCGGACGTAACGTAACGGCTCCACGTGGATTGGTCCATTTCGTTCCGGGTACGACATGACATCATGATGTACCCGGAAGTATGAAATGGACAGTGACGTATCTCCAACGAGGCGTTTTGGGGAGGTATTTTCTGTGTTAGAGTTTTACTCCCTACATGGTGTACTTTGAGGGTTTTGACTCTGCAGACCGTTTACATGCATAAAAACCTTCATAACACACAAGGGGACGGGCAATAACCGGAAAAGCATGACATGTGACCTTTAATATAACACCTCTACCTGTAGCCTTATAGAACAGCCAATCTCTGTTGAGGGACTCCAGCTTGGGAAACTCCATTTCAAAGATAGCACGGATCTGAATGTAAGAATGCAAATAGTTTAGAGCATTTATGGATTAAATGCATTCCAATTTATATAACAAATAATTAAACTTGGTTTTACCTCACTATGGTCAGCATCTTCTGGGATTAGCGCACATCTGTTGCCAAGGCCAGCCCGCATCATTTTCAACTCGGTGCTTGCATTTGGAGTCTTATTTGATGGCCAGAGCGACAACACTGAGTTTCACACTTTTTACCATCCTGGGTTTTGGAGGATGTGCAAATCTTTTTTGGCCTTTTTTTGGTCTTGGTCCACCTCTTCCGAAGTGTCCAGGGAAAAGTCTAAAGCAATGAAGAAGGAATGAGATGATGAGTTAAATGCACAGCATCTTATTAAAGAACTAGCCTTTGTCGAATAACCAGGAAATACACATTTCGATCGCTTCTTCTGTCGTTTACATTCATCATTTGGTATATTTGGCTGGATAGGAACACTTTGATGCACATTCAGTACCAGTCTGTGAGGTTGTGGTAGTGATGCCGATATCCGGATGCGTACAGCGAGGACTACAAAATGACAATGAGGTGACTGGGGATGTCTGTTCAAAACATTGCACGCTTGAATAAATCACTTAAATCAGTTATTTTTGCCAGACTTATTACTGAATATCGTTCTTAATGTTATACCAAGTCCACCTGAGACCTCCAGACCGCCTCCAGGGAGCACGCGGTGTTACTCTCAGTGAAGGCAGCGTGGAGAAGTCTTCAGCTGTGGAGCTGTGACCCGCCCAGGATACACTGATAGGACTTCTGTTCTGTGGCTATCATCCAGCGATCATGTTTAATATTAAAGACTACACACGTGTATCCCTTATCAAAACGGTATTCTGCACTTTGCAGCACTTTTCGTTAAAAGAACGTATACGTGTATTGTTCGGTTGACTTTATATTTGGCTTTGATTGCAGTACCCATAATACTTATGAGTTAGTAGTACTGTTGGGGTTTACAGTGCTGCTTGATTGTAATTACTGAGCATTGTTTTCACTTCAGACACACACATACATTGGCTGCAGAACCACAGTTAGTTATCTGTTCTCACACACACTGACTGTCTCTCTTTCTCTCCCATGACAGATTTAGATTCTCAGTTCTCTTTAACCCGGGCTCAGCGGGTCAGGGCGGCCATGTTTCCAGAGACCCTGGTTGAGGGGGAGGCAGCCATGCCCGTCCAATCAGATCATTCACAACAGAGCAACGTGCAGCGTCTTGCTGAGCCCTCTCACCTGCTGAAGAATGCTATAGTCCACCTGATAAACTACCAGGACGACGCAGAGCTGGCCACCCGGGCCGTACCGGAGCTCACCAAGCTGCTGGCCGACGACGACCCGGTACGCACACACAACTAACAACTAAGCCAGGGGTGTCAAACTCAATTTCATCAGTATTACGGTTGCACTCAAAGGGCCAGTTGTAACTTTAAGACTTTATAAATATAGATATATAAATACATATTATATATAAAATAATGTATTAAATTACATAATTGCCAATAATTGCAAGTCTCTTCAGTGGGCATGTCACAAAATGTGATGCATTGTGGGACATGTAGTTTATGGACAACGTGCTTCTGTAAAGCGGCATGTAACCGTAAACAAAATTATATTCTTTGCAAGCTCTTGCGGGCCACATCAAATGAAGTCATGGGCCGCCTTTGGCGCACGGGTCTTGAGTTTGACACCCCTGAACTAAGCTGTCAGACTAGGGGTGTCCGGGGGCCAAGTGCTGCCCTTAGTCCATTTTCAATTGGCCCTCAGCAAATTCTAAAAGTATAATGTAACATGTCCCACACCTGAAACCTTTGCTTTTCCTATGTTGTACTTCTTAAATATATATGTACAAATATATTAATTATTTCCATAACCAGCTTGAAATATACCCTTCATTTTCCCCTTTATTATAAGCATTCTGAGGCTTATTTTTTAAGGGATGAGCTGCAACACTGTTTGTAACAAAATAAAGTAACCCCTCTGGTGAGCTTTGAAGGAGGCTGTTTGTTTTCTTAAAGCATATTCAAGTATCAAGCATAATTTACCTACATTTGATTGATTTTGCTATCTTAACTTAACTGAACTTATGAGGCAATACACCTCACCTTTTGCTGTATGTGGCCCTCAGTGAAAAAGGTTTGGACCCCTTCTTTAGGCATTATATTTGACACTGTTACTTTATTTCCTCCCCAGGTTGTGGTGAACAAAGCAGCCATGATAGTCAACCAGCTGACTCGTAAGGAGGCCAGTCGCCGGGTGCTGGTGCAGTCTCACACCATTGTAGGTGCCGTGGTGCGTGCCATGACAACAGCAGCTGACGTGGAGACGGCCCGTTGTGCGGCCAGCGTGCTGCACAGCCTGTCCCACCAGAGGGAGGGGCTGCTGGCCATATTCAAGTCTGGAGGGATCCCAGCACTGGTCCGCATGCTGAGGTAGAAACACTGAAAATAGTGCCTACAAAGAGTTATATTAGGGCGCGTTCACACCTGCCGTGTTCAGTCCGGTTGAATCGAACCCTGGAGCGTTCAGCCGCTTGGTGCGGTTCGTTTGGGTCGGTGTGAACGCAGACCTCTGAAGTGAACTAAGCAACCGGACTCTGGTCCGCCTCAAGAGGTGGTCTCGGGGCGCTTGCTAGTGAACTCTGGAGCGGCTCATCTCTGGTGTGAACGCAGTCCGCACCAACACATAGGAAGCTAGTATTTACAATGTTACAAGAACGCGGATATCTTCAAAAATCTTCTGCGAAAGAGTCTTTCAAGACATCCGGGTGGTTTAGTAAAGAGTGAAGCAGGATGAAGAGCTGAACAGTGTCGTGTAATTTAAGAATTCTCCGTCAGCTACATAAAAGTAAGAACACCTGTGGTCGGGGAAACGCCCTCCTGACTGCAGAACGTCTCTCATTATGTTATGTTTTTAACGGACGTGGTCTGATGATATAATAATATGCGCGGGCCGCTAGCGTCTATTGATCTGCAGATTAACAGCAGCATGAGAATAACCTGGAGAACGTGCCGATGCTCCATGGCGGAGGCTCCGGGAGGAATGGCCGGGATTTGCGTTGTTACCCCCTTAATGTCTGACCAATGGGTGAACAGCATTTCCGAGCACATGACTTGTGTTTAAAGTTTATAGTCCGTTTGAGTTTTGCCGTGTAAACGCAAACCGAGCCTTCTGGGAAATGAAACGATGCAACAAGCTGTGGTCAGGCGCTCCAGAGAGCGACTATTAGGTGAATGCACCCTAACATTACATGTAATTTAGCCAGCGGTGGAAGAAGTACTGAGATGTCTTGCTTAAGTCAAAGAAGCAATGAATTGTAAAAATAATGTGTTATAAGTAAAAGTGTTGCATTCAATATAATAGGGCGGTGGTGGTGAAGTCCATAAGGACTTGGCTAGGCAACTGGAAGGTCACCAGTTCAAGTCCCGAAAAGACCACGTGCTACAGAGGTGTCCCTGAGCAAGGCTCCGTTCCCTACACGGCTCCCCGGGCGCAGTTCATAATGGCAGCACACTGCTCCTAACACCAGGATGGGTCAAATGCAGGGAAACCGTTTCGTTACATAGTACCTGTACTACGTAATGACAATAAATTCAATCTTCTTTAATCTTCTTCAATAATACTTTAATAATACAGTTTCGGCATTCAACTATACTTAAAGTACCAAGAGCAAAAGTACTGTGCCCATTTCAGAATCGTATGATTGGATTATGATGTGTTAGTGTGTTTATCACAGCTGGTACATGTAGAGCTAACTTAAATTACTTTACATACTGCTGCTGGATATCTTAACCTATGAATAAATATCAATGTTTTTAAATAATTTATTTATATTTTCTATATTTTTTAACAAAAAATGTGTTACTAAAACCTGTTACAAGATAAGGGATTAAAGACGTACAATAACAGCTTCCAAAATGTAGTATTTCCAAATTACACTTGAGTACAGTACCTAAGTGTGACTATCCACCACTGCATTTAGCTGACACCTTTATCCAAAGATAAAGGTTTATCCAAGATGACATACACTTTAGTACGGTACACTACATCACACAGGAGCATTGAAGCTGAAGAGTCTGCCCTGAGACACGTTGACATATGGACTGCTGGGGATCAAACCACTGACCCTCTGATCATACCAAAACGGTTTGATTATGATGTCATTAGGTTGTTCATGCCCTAAGGGGTATACATATATCTTAATTAATTTAAGACCAATCTGCAAATTAGTTTTCAGTGGTGTTCATGCACAGAATGAGTGGAACCCAGTGAGTCAGGTCCTTTTAATCGGCAATAACTGATGTTAGAACACATTGAGCAGGAACACATTTCCATTTAACATCATCATCTTTTAGGGCAGTTTGACACTTTGCCATCAGAACATCGACTACAGGCAACATTGTCTTTGATTAAAGACATGTTTTGCCATCTTATGATAAATACAATATTACATTTTCTGAATCTTTTTTTTCTTTTTTGTCTCTACCAAGTCCTAAAAGAAATATATGACATTTCAGCTGCTAAATGTTCCATCAGCTAAGTGTAAACTATGTCAGTCTGCTGTTTGGCGCAGGTAGTGTACAGTTTTAGAGCCTTTTTCTTCTAAACAGACCCCCAAAATTGTGCTCAATCAAAGCAGTTGTGAGATGGACAGCTGAGCAGTTAAAAGAAAAATACACTCAATCACAAAATGCTTTGTATATCTGAAGGGAGATGCCGATTCAGGGGGTAGTTGTACTGTTGAATCACTATGAGAAACCACTTCCATATTGTCAGTGTTTTCACATTTTTATACAAAACATACATTTTTATAATCGAAATGATTGATTATAGTCATTTTTACCAATGACGCTGTAAGTATAAAATAAATGCCATGCTGATTTAATTTGGCCTAAAACAAGGAACTAAACTGCAGTAAATAGGCGCGTTCACACTGCAGTACCTTTCCCACTTTAGTTCCGATATAGTTCCGAAATGTTGCGTTCACACCAAAAAGAGCCGGGACTCACTTCATGAGAACCTTTTCACCCCCTTTTCCGTCCCTGCTAGAGAGCAGAGACTTTCGTGGGAGAAAAAGGTTCCTATTTCTGATTGGCTGGGCATCCGCCCAAAAACAAACCACGCCCCGTAAAACTCCCAAAAGGTTTTGTGAAGCCGCCATTGTATTATCCTCGCATTAGCATTATTAGCATTATTAGCATTAGCATTAGCCCAGCGCAGAAACGCAGAGAGACTAACGTATGGCAACACAAAAGAAAAAATGGGAGCGGTGGAGATGAGGAGGTGTCGGCATTCTGGCGATTTACTCTGAAGGCTTCAGTAGAAGCAGCTGGCAGTCCCAGGACGCTGTTCAGACGTCTCACTGACTATTTCCACTCCATTTCCACACGCCCCCCTTTCCAGCGGTGTCATCTCAGGCCACCGTTTCCACTGCTAGAAACGTTTCTTCTTCGTCGATGCCGCTGACGCCTGCCATCTCTCTCTCTGGCGCCACCCAACGACCAGAGGCTTCTATGCCAGTGCAGCGACCCATTTCTGTTTTAACCAACATACACAGAAGGTTGGTGACTTTTGGTGAGGTTGGAAAAAGAAAGTCCAAAAGGATCTGTTTGAGTTTGTCGAATTTAACAGAAGTTCCGCGTGCTCCACGGTCTATCACGGGCGGTCAGAGTGATAGTATATCAAACACATTTAAACTGGCTCTATGAAATGTCAGGTCTTTAGCAGGTAAATCATTTTTAATCAATGATTTTATCACTCAGCATAATCTGGATTTTATGTTTTTAACTGAAACTTGGTTAGACCAAAACAACAGTGCAGCTGTTCTTATAGAATCAACTCCTCCCATCTTTAGTTCTATGAGTCAGGCAAGAATGCATAAGAGAGGGGGTGGAGTAGCTATTTTGTTTAATGACTTATTTTAATGGGAACTTTGCTTATTTTGAATATGTGTCAGCTGAAATGCTCCTCTCGAGCTCTTTTCCTAAACATCTACAGACCACCCAAATACTGTGCAAGCTTTTTTGATGACTTTACCGAATTGTTGTCTATAGTGTGTATTGACTTTGACCATCTAGTCATTGTTGGTGATTTTACTATCCATGTTGACAACCCCCAGAACAGAGGGGCTAAAGAACTGTTTTGTGTTATCGACAATTTTGGACTGTCTCAGCATGTCAAGGGTCCGACGCACAATAAGGGGCACACCCTGGACTTAATTGTATCAAAGGGTCTGAACATCTCTAAGCTTGTGGTGACTGATGTAGCGCTCTCCGATCATTCCTGTGTTTTCTTTGAGAGCTCTATTACCGTCCATACAACTGTTAAGAAAGAGGTGACCACTAGAGTAGACGTCACTTAACTGAAAATGCAGAGGACATGTTTTCTCAGATGTTTACTCCCTCAATTGCCCATGCTAACTTCTCAGTAAATGAGCTACACTGAACAAAAATATAAACGCAACACTTTTGTTTTTGCTCCCATTTTTCATGAGATTAACTCAAAGATCTAAAACATTTTCTATATACACAAAATAACCATTTCTCTCAAATATTGTTCACAAATCTGAAAAAATCTGTGATAGTGAGTGTAATGGAAACTTCTGTGTTGCAATGCAGTGGGAGTCACTGACTCAGGAAGGAGACAGGGTAGAGCAGGAGCTTTGATGTCAAACACTGGAGGTTTATTTGGAGTTACGGCCGGAGGATTCACATCACAATCACAGCAGTCACGGTCTGACTGCACGGGAGAGTTGCCACGTCAATTATGGAGCACCTCTCTCTTGCTAGCCCATTTAACTGGTTTCAAAAGAGAGTAATCAACATGTTTTGATAAGATAGCTTTAGACAGTTTGGGCACACTGAGTTACCTGCGTCCGCCACTTATGGCCTCGAATATGTCATACCCTGGAGTCCACAAACAACAAAGAAGGAAGTGTCCCAGTGCACCCACAACAAAGACCTTCTGTGACCTAGTATTGACCGGTCACAGAATGGGAACAATAACATTATTGGCTAAAGCAGCCTGTGTCCTTAAAGGACAGGAACAATAACATTATTGGCTGAAGTAGCCTGTGTCCTTAAAGGACATAAATAGACGTCAAGGTTGGTCCTGTATGTCACATCTAGGAGTCTGAGATAATTATTTCCCTAACAGTGAGCACCCACCTCACAGGTGTGGCATATCAAGATAAGATAAAATGGACTTTTATTAATCCCTCATGGGGAAATTGTTTCTCTGCATTTGACCCATCCTAGTGTTAGGAGCAGTGTGCTGCCATTTTGAACGGCGCCCGGGGAGCAGTGTAGGGAACGGTGCCTTGCTCAGGGACACCTCGGTAGCACTTGGTCTTGCCGGGACTTGAACTGGGGACCTTCCAGAAGCCAAGCCAAGTCCCTATCGACTTCGCCACCACCGCTGATTAGACAGCATGATTATTGCACAGATGTGCCTTAGGCTGGCCACAATAAAAGGCCACTCTGAAACATGCAGTTTTGCTTTATTGGGGGGGTCTGGGGGGGTCCGAAAACCAGTCAGTATCTGGTGTGACTACCATTTGCCTCACGCAGTGCAACACATCTCCTTGGCATAGAGTTGATCAGGTTGTTGATTGTGGCCTGTGGAATGTTGGTCCACTCCTCTTCAATGGCTGTGCCAAGTTGCTGGATATAGGCAGGAACTGGAACACGCTGTCGTATACGCCGATCCAGAGCATCCCAAACATGCTCAATGGCTGACATGTCCGGTGAGTATGCTGGCCATGCAAGAACTGGGATGTTTTCAGCCTCCAGGAATTGTGTACAGATCCTCGCAACATGGGGCCGTGCATTATCATGCTGCAACATGAGGTGATGGTCGTGGATGAATGGCACAACAATGGGCCTCAGGATCTCGTCACGGTATCTCTGTGCATTCACAATGCCATTAATAAAATGCACCTGTGTTCGTCATCCATAACATACGCCTACCCATACCATAACCCCACCACCACCATGGGCCACTCGATTCACAACATCGACATCAGAAAACCGCTCACCCACACGACGCCACACACGCTGTCTGCCATCTGCCCTGAACAGTGAAAACCGGGATTCATCCGTGAAGAGAACACCTCTCCAACGTGCCAGACGCCATCGAATGTGAGCATTTGCCCACTCAAGTAGGTTACGACGACGAACCGGAGTCAGGTGGAGACCCCGATGAGGACGACGAGCATGCAGATGAGCTTCCCTGAGATGGTTTCTGACAGTTTGTGCAGAAAGTCTTTGGTTATGCAAACCGATTGTTGCAGCAGCTGTCCGAGTGTCTGGTCTCAGACCATCTTGGAGGTGAACATGCTGGATGTGGAGGTCCTGGGCTGGTGTGGTTACACGTGGTCTGCGGTTGTGAGGCCGGTTGGATGTACTGCCAAATTCTCTGAACCGCCTTTGGAGACGGCTTATGGTAGAGAAATGAACATTCAATTCACGGGCAACATCTATGGTGGACATTCCTGCTGTCAGCATGCCAATTGCACGCTCCCTCAAAATTTGCGACATCAGTGGCATTGTGCTGTGTGATAAAACTGAACATTTCAGAGTGACCTTTTATTGTGGCCAGCCTAAGGCACACCTGTGCATTAATCATGCTGTCTAATCAGCATCTTGATATGCCACACCTGTGAGGTGGGATGGATTATCTCGGCAAAGGAGAAGTGCTCACTAACAATATTTGAGAGAAATGGTTATTTTGTGTATATAGAAAATGTTTTAGATCTTTGAGTTCATCTCATGAAAAATGGGAGCAAAAACAAAAGTGTTGCGTTTATATTTTTGTTCAGTGTATGTTGGACATAATTGGACTTTATGGAACCCCCTTTTTTGGGTCTAGTTTGAGGTCCAAGGAGGGGCCCTCATTGAAGAGGAGGACTTTCCCCACACACTGTGATGGAAGATTCCCACATATTTGGAAGCCCTTTTTATTTCTGGTTTGTGTTTTGTTCATAATTTACATGTTTACATATTGCAGAGTGGTTTCGGGAGCACAAGTAGTAAAATATAAGGACATGTAACAGTACCAATATAGTGTAGCTGAATGTAAATGGTCTAAGGACACCAAAGAAAAGAGAGAGGCTTATAAGAAAATTGAAAAAGGAAAATGTACAAATCATTTTATCCAAATTAGAACATGAAAAACTGAGAAGGTACGGTTTCAGAAATGTATACTATAGTTCATATAAGGAGGGGAGGAGAAGAGTTGCAATATTAATATCCAATCAAACCCAACTTGAATATGATGAAGAAATCAAAGACAAAGAAGGAAGGTATATCATAGTTAAAGGAAGATTAGAAAATGAACCAATAACACTGAAAGCGGTCATCAGATAGCTGAAACTGCAAATGCAAAAGATATTAAATTAGAGGCAATATTCAAAAAGATTAATACAATTGGAAAGGGAATTTCAGAATACAAAAGAATCACAAAACAGACCAAGAAATCAAACATTTGAGAACAAAGATAAATTATTTACTACTTGATGCAATTGAAAAGAGGAACAAGTTCGTGAAACAAAACTATTATGAAACTGGACCCAGAGCCACTAAACTATTAGCAAAACATTTACGAAAACAAGTCATTAACACTAAATAAAATTAGGGAACCATATACAAACGTGCTAACGTATACACCGGAGTATATAGTGTATACAGTGTACACACACACACACACACACACACACACACACACACACACACACACACACACACACACACACACACACACACACACACACACACACACAGGGAAACGCAAAGTACAGAATAGTGCGACTGGGGGACAGTCCCACATCATGTGCATAAACATGCCAGGGGCCTTCATAGTGCATAAACTACACGAGGGATCGTCTATCCTTTTCATACAGGGAAGTTTACGCGGGGTGAGATATGTTCTGTGGACATAGTTAAAGTGGATCTGTTGGTGATCGGGATTCCGAGAAGCTATTTTATGCTTGACCAAACACCCTCCCAACTGAAATCAGGGTCTAACACTGCAGTCACGTCTCCATACTCTGTCCAGCTGTAGGTTATCGTAGGAAGCCTCCAGAAAGAAATTATACAGTGTAGACACCATACCCCTGTTTTCCCCTTACAGTAAACAACTTAAAAGAGGATGAACGGGTATAGGTTGTTGCCATGGGACACCATGTGCCTTGAGAGCAGATCTGAGCTGCAAATAGAAGAAAAACGAGCTACCTGGCAGATTGAACGCACTCTTGATTTCTTGAAAGGAGCACAAGCCCCTGTTATCATAAATGTCACTCAAGTGGTGAATACTGCTGTTGCTCCAATGAGAGGATGAGACAGGCCTCCCACCAATGAGCAGAGCTTTATTATTAAATATAGGAGAAAGTGTGTGCCACTTGAGGGAATCTTACACTGTGATTCAGATGTGCGCCATATCTTGATGAGATGTGAAACTATAGGGCCAAAGCGTAGTTGACATTGCCTATTTGTTAAATTGGCAAAAAGGATATCCTGCAGGTTCCAAGGTTGTACGATATTTTCCTCTATATTACGCCAAGAAACGGAAGCATTAGGGTTAAGCCACACCAGTAACGGACGAAGCACAAATGACCAAAAATACAATTTAAAATTAGGCACCGCCGGACCACCACCTCTGTATAGTGGATACATTTCAGTCGTGGACGCTTTGAATTCCAGATAAAGCGCGAAATAAAAGAATGGATTTTTTTCCAATAGTCAACCGGGGGTGAGAGGGGGATCATTGAGCTGACACAATTAATCCTGGGTAAAATGTTCATTATGACTATAGATATTCGGGCCCGAAGAGAGTTCGGAAGGCTAGTCCATCTTTCCAAATCCATCTTAATCCTGTTCCATGCTTCTGAGTAATTATATGTTACAATACGATTTAAAGATGGGATCATTTCTATCCCAAGATATTTAAAGTGCTGGACAACTGGGACATTGGGTGGAAATTGAAGCATTTTAGCTGACTCATTAAGGGGTAAGAGGGCGGATTAAGACCAATTCATCCTAAAGCCAGAGAGACAACCAAACTCCTCACAAATAGATAACATAGATTGAGTCGGTTTCTCCATGAAAACCAGAATATCATCTGCGTATAGCGCCACCTGATGGTGAGTGTCACGAACAGAAATCGGATGTATACTTCGGATTGGCGTATCATTTGGGCTAGAGGTTCAAGGGAGAGTGCAAAGAGTGCTGGGCTCAGTGGACATCCCTGACGGGAAGATCTAGAAACAGGGAATAACGCGGAGGATAATTGCCCAGTGAGCACCAGAGCTGAGGGATTAGAGTACAGCACCTTAACCATATGTATAAAGCCATTACCAAAACCCATTTTCTCCAGCACAGACCACAGAAAGGACCACTCTAGTCTGTCAAAGGCTTTCATTGCATCAAGAGACAGCACTGCTGCCGGGTCTTTTTTGTCTACTGAAGCATCTATATGGAGAAGACGTCAAACATTATCAGCAGCTAGCCTTGACCTTATAAACCCTGTCTGATCACAGTTAATTAAGGTTGCCATATAATCCTGAATGCGCCTGGCAAGCACTTTTGCAAATATCTTTAGATCTGAATTTAATAAACTGGGTGGCCTGTAACTAGCACAATCTGTCGTGTCCTTATCCTTCTTTAAGAGCAAGGACATCAGGGCTATGTTCACGTCCCTCGAAAAACTGCCTTTATCTATCAAATACATTATCATATCCAAAAGTAGTGGACCCAGTTTATCCCAAAATGCTACATAACATTTGGGAGGTATCCCATCTAAACCTGGTGATGTGTTTCGTTGCATGTTGCGTACTGCATCTTTTAATTCCTCTAAGGAAATGGGATCATCAAGATGGCTGGAATCAGTCACTGCAAGCTGTGGTATGTCTAGCTGACCGAGAAAGGCGTCACATCTATTCTTGTCCAACTGAACCTCTGACTTATATAAATTGGAATAAAAGGTTTGAAAAGTCTCATTTATTTGCTTTGGCTCAGTTGTGACATTACCACCTGATTTTTGAAGCCAAGAGGTGACTGGGCCGAGACCCGTGGGAGTAATAGCGCTGCCTAACCCTATGTATTAGAAATTCTGATCGTTGTTTCAAGATATCATTTATTTCCTTTTTGACAAGTTTACGTTTAGATGCTGTTTGTTTAGAGTAATTGTTCTGCAAAATGGAGTCAAGACAATTCTGCTTCCAAAGCCTGTAATCTGGCGGATCTTTCCTTACATACATTTGAAGAGAATAATATGGTGTTGCTTCTTATAAAGCCTTTTACTGCATCCCATAATATTCTTGAGTCCTCAACTGAACCTATCAGTCAAGTCAAGAAATTCTTCCAATTGTGTCTGAGAAAAATGAATAATCTTTAACCTGTGGGTTAAAAGCTCGCCACATGTCCACTAGTCCCAAACTTCCAGCCCAAGACTGTAGCGTGGCAGTAGCCGACTCCTGATCCCTAGAGGCTGTTAAACTTGACCGTTCATTTGAATTCCATACTGCGTTCATGTCCGCTCCCACCATGATAGCATACTCGGTTAATTCTAGCATTCATTCTAGCATAACAATCCTTATCAAATGTATGTGGGGCATAGGCAGACATAAGAGCCACCTTTCTCCCATAAACTTCCACCCTGGCAATCGTTGTCCTCCCTGTAGTGTCTGTTCACATGTCCAGCACCTTAACGTTCAAATGACATCTTGATACAAAGGCTACTCCTTTGGTTTTGGAGTTAGCTGAAGAGGATGCAATGGTGTGATAGAATTTATTAGCGATACGGCCGGAATCTTTACTCAGCAGGTGCGTCTCTTGTAGGAAAGCCAGATTCATTTTACGGCGATGTAACATAGTCAAAACACTAGCTCGCTTGTGAGGTGCATTCAACCCATCACAGTTCCACACAAGAATAGATAAGTCACCCATTGGGCTGCACTGCTCTGGAAGATGTCAACAATAAGCTGAGTGGAACGTCAGATGATAAACAACCATATTTACTAAACCTGTAGACAAGACCAAAATAAAATGGAGTCCCTCCCCACATAAGCAATCCGAGAACATATAAGCGTTTCCCATAACTGGACAAAGACAAAAACAAGACAATCCCCCATACATTTCCCCGGTAACAAAAACAAGATGATAAAGAAAAATAAATATTAAAGACGATACTTAAAATAATTAAACAGTACATTAAATTGATCCGTGACCTGATTGGATATGGGGCTGCAAAAGGATTATACCTACCCTTCAACCCAGTACTTAAAGCTTATTAAACCGTTGTTAACAGACTAAATGAAATAACCTAAGGCAACAATGAGCTTAGGTATTCGAAGAAATGAGAGCAAAAAACATAAATAGGTAACATCATAGCATACACTGTTCCGATGTCCATTCACATCCGGCATGCACAGCGGATCCGCCGTGATATAGATCAAAACAAAAAGCAAATAAGCCGGCTGTGTTTGTATTAAAGTCCAGAGTCTATTACGTGGTGTGGGATCCAAAAATCAAGCAGTAGGCTTGCAAGTTAGTCTGATCAGCCAAACAATGATAAACAACTATCCGTCCCCAGATGAGTCCAGCGTCAGACAGAAACAAATAAAAAGAAGCCTGCAGAAATAATCCAAAACTATGTAAGAGATCCCAGACCACGCAAAGCAGTGTGCATTTCGTCCAAAACATCAGCGCTATATAATCCAGCAGATTCCAAAAGACCGCTATTCGCCGTCAGACGAGCGCCCAGGTCCCGGTTCCCCGTCCCCGCCCCCGCCGGTTGGTGCATCCTGCACTCCTGGTAGGGAGACGATGAAGTCTTCGGCATGTCCCGGGGAATGAAATGTCTTAACTTGACCAGCTCCCTTGACCTTCAGTGTAGCGGGGTAAAGGAGGAAAAATGCCACCCCTTTGGCACGGGCGGTATCCATTGCCCGGGAGAAAGCCTGACGACGTTTAACAGTGTAGCTGCTGGAGTCAGGGGAGAAGCGAATCCTTTCTTTGCGACACGGAGTATGTCTTGGCGGGTGGTATAGCGGAGAACGTTGAAAATCAAAGTGCGGGTAGCGCCCACCTGCTTCTTCCTGTCGTCGCTGTAGATACGATGAGCTCGCATTAACTCGCCCTTTAGATTACTTAAGGAGGGGAACCACTTTGGAAGCGAGTGTGTCAGAAATGGTATGGCGTTAGACCCCAAGTCCTTCTGCTAGCCCAGTTATACGGACGTTGCATCTTCTGCTCCGGTCCTCCATGTCCGCTAGCTTGAGTTGCATCATGTCCAGCGTAGCCTCGTGGGTGACTAGCATACCCACATTGTTCATGTCTATATAAAACAGGAAGTTACGTTAAGACATGTATATCATTTATTACAATGAAAGTAACAAAAACAATGCCATCTCCTTTTCAGGTTCAAAGAACATAAATTGGGTTATTTACATAAACTATTCATATTGCAAATACATTTTTTAACCAGGAAGGGAAGACGGACATGTGATCGCAATATACCAATATTACAATATTTAGCATATCGTAGAATCGCAATACTATCTTATCATGGCTTAAGTATCGCGACAGTATCGTATCGTGGGGAGCTTGGTGATGCCCACCCCTATTTTTTTAGCATTCACAAGACAAGAAAGGCGCACATTTATTAATTTGTGTTGACATCTACATTATGATCAGGGAAACAATGTGTTGATTCAGTTGGGTTCCAATGATCCATGCGTGAACCTGCATATAATAGCAGGCGGTTGTATGCGTGCATAAGGTGCCAGCCATCAAAGAGACATCTGAGACCTCGAGAGTTATATTTCCTTCGTCTCTATCTATACTTTTCTATAACAACGTAAATGTCCCCTGTGTGGGACGAATAAAGGAATGCTGATTCTGATATGGACTGTGATAAGTTTTGCAGCTCCCTCGTCATAACGCTTTGGAAGGTGGACCTTATGACACTACAGATGTAGCACTCTAGAAAGGACTCCAGCCAACAGCTTCCTGCCAAAGACCCAAGGGATCCCAGCGGCTGGCAATGTTAAGCCCTCCCACTATTTTCCAAGAGGGCGTTGCCAGATTTTCAATTTCAGGATTTAACCATTAGATGGCGCTTCATTCACAAATACAGAAAGACAAGTTTCTTGGACTTTCAGTACTTCAGTTGTGTTTTGGTGAAGAGCATTTGAACACATATTTGTTATGGTTTTCACTGGCTACTACAGTATAACGAAAAAACATCAATATTGTAGATCAAATAAAGTATATCTAATCTTGTAATTCAATAATTTATAGTCTTTATATATTAAATAATAATAATGTAAATATTTACACTTCTTTATTTGTTATGCTCATACTTTTACCTTTACAATAGTTTGCTTTAATATGCAGTATATTTTTTGTAATGTTTTGTTGGTGTTTGCTTCCTCCTGCTCCCTTTCGGACACATACTGTATGATTTATTATTATTATTATTATGAAGATATTATTAAGATAAGATAAGATGTTAAAAATCGAGAGCCGGGCTGCATTTCCTCCCGTTCGTTTTTGGAGCCGGCGGGCCTCCTGATGCTTTTTGTACAGTAGTTGTGGACTAACCAACATTATTTTGTTAAATAAAAACATGGTGAAGTTTTGTAAATGATTACATGTCTCTTATTTAGCACAGAGTATGATCCTATCCGTGACATATGGATCTTAACAAAGGTCCGCTATACAGTAGTACCAGACATAAATCTACCGTACTGTATCAGAGTTTATTTCACATGAGCTCCAGTGTGGAACCCCACTGCACCCCCTGGTGGATCAATGATCCATTGCAGCTGGCTTCATTATAATTACATTTATTTATCAAGGGGGCGGTCTCAAGTCACGCTGGAGGTTTTCCTTTAAGCGAGGGCAGACCCCGTGCCGGCCACGGC
The DNA here is from genome assembly GCF_902827115.2 of Pseudochaenichthys georgianus. Taxonomy (NCBI): domain Eukaryota; kingdom Metazoa; phylum Chordata; class Actinopteri; order Perciformes; family Channichthyidae; genus Pseudochaenichthys; species Pseudochaenichthys georgianus. The sequence continues at coordinate 1,224,360 of NC_047510.2, forward strand.
CCTCGCGTTTCAAACGGTCTGAAATGAGGTGCTACATCTGTAGATGGAAATGTAGGGCAGGGGTACTCAAACCTTTTTGTAAAAGGTCCACTTGTGAATTGTATAAAGGTCAATGGTCCGGATCATTGCCAGTAAAGTCCCCCCCCCCCCCCGGAGCGGAGCAATGAAACTGAAGAAGCAGTTTTGGCGCACTATGAATGTGTCATGTTGCTGTGGACCTTCTTCATCTTTTTTAATCTTTTTTTTTTGCTATCAGAAACAATGCCTGACGTGTTTTGGACGTAATCTCGTCTTTGTTTACATTAGCAAGCCTCGCTAACACTCAGAGCTAACCTGTACTGGAGAGCACATGTGTTTAAAAAGCAGGAAATAAAAAAAGGAACTCACCTTGTGATAAACCCTCAAGAGAAAAAGCATTTGAACTCCATACTGTTTCAGAAATAATCTTTGATGTGGTTTAGAACAGGATGGCGTTTTATCACAGCAGAATTTTACTTTATCTCCGGTAGAATTCTGATCAGGCATTAGCTCCGCCTCCTCTTATTTTTTTTCAAGCTAAGGACCCAAAATCCGCGTTTCTCTAACAGAGCTGCAAAAGAGGGGTATGAGCAGTTTGAGGCTACAATGGGTGATCTGTTTGGTATTTTGAGCAAAAAACTTCTCAGACATGTTTTGTGTAGGTATGGCCCTACAATATATTTTATATAGTTTGAGAAGCCCTGGTTTAGGGGATCATTAAATATATATATTACAAGTTAACCTGAGGGGAATTTGAACATCTGAACGACATGTCAGGGCAGTCCATGAACAGAGTCTGGACACAGTGTGGCCGACCGACCATATACAGTATATGCATAATAAAGGGAATAGACATGCGGCACAAAAGCCAAGGGTTCAAACGGTTTTGAGGCTGGAATTTTATTTGGAATATGTTATACACTGGTGGATGATAGAGTTCAGTAAAGGTCACAGATTGCTTAATGGTCCTTGAAATTAGTTCACTTTATGATCTCTATCTTATTTTCTCTCTTTTCCATCTGTGACATCACGCAGCTCCCCGGTGGAGTCAGTCTTGTTCTATGCCATCACGACCCTCCACAACCTGCTGCTGCACCAGGAGGGGGCCAAGATGGCGGTGCGTCTCGCTGATGGCCTACAGAGGATGGTTCCATTACTGAAGAAGAGTAACCCCAAATTCCTGGCCATCACCACCGACTGTCTGCAGCTCTTGTCTTACGGCAACCAGGAGAGCAAGGTGGGTCCAGGAGCTGGGCTTTGGGGAGGGGATCTTTGTAATGTCCACACAGTGGCTCAATTCCGGACCGCCCCCCCCCCCAACCACTCCCACTCCGTACAGAGTGAACTCCGTCTCTAGTCACACTCACAGCTGAATGAGGGTCCTTCTTTCAAGTGGGGGTTGTAAATACATCGGTAAGTTCTGGGACAAACTCCCCTCTCTCCGGCAGAAACAGGAAGTGTCTTAACTTTCATAAGAACAGTTTTAAATTAGCATCTCTTGGACAAAAAAGAGATGCTACACATACATGTGGTAGACTCTCCGCAAACAGAGTGGGTAGGGTGTAGGGGGAGGTTTTGAATTTAGCCATTATTACAAAAATACACCTCCATCTTCCTGTTTTTGGTCAGCTGATCATCCTAGCCAATGGGGGACCAGAGGGTCTGGTGTACATCACGAGGAACTACAACTATGAGAAGCTGCTGTGGACCACCAGCCGTGTCCTCAAAGTGCTGTCCGTCTGTCCCAGCAACAAACCAGCGATCGTGGAGGCTGGTCTGTATACATCAGTAAACATGATGTTAAAGCCTCAGTGTATGTCTGTAGTCATCTGTTGTAATTAGCTTTCATCTGTGTCCAGGAGGGATGCAGGCTTTGGGCCGGCATCTCACGGGCTCCAGTCAGCGTCTGATCCAGAACTGTCTGTGGACGCTCCGCAATCTGTCTGACGCTGCCACCAAGCAGGTACTCATTCATCCTCTATAATACTATTACTACTACTGCCATTGCCGGTTATTTTTATTTTGAAATTCAGTTCCTGACGGACGCCAAAAAAGCCCGAGATTATGGAATTAAACCAATAAATAAAAGCAAGGATAATTGTGTGTTATTGGTGAGTAAATAACAGTGTGTTATTTTGAAAAGAATAACAAATTAGAAGGAAAAAAATATTTAAAAAATACAGATTTCAGTATCCTGAGGCTCTGAGCCCCATTTATTTTCCTCACAGACGGCAACAAAAGTCCGAAATTATACGATTTAAAATAAAAGCAATAACTGTGGCTTGATATTGAGTAAGAACATGTTTTTATGAACCACACAGCTTCCAGTCTTCCACGACCCGACCGGAGAAAAAGACGTGCTGCAGCCTGCAGGCACGAAACACGTTACCAGTAGAAATACATTGCTTTTAAAATCGTGTTGTGCAACACGAAAAAAAGGGGCAAATCGTGTTGGTGAACACGAATCAATAGATTAAAAATCGTGTTGGTGAACACGAAATACCGTGAGACTGGGTTGGATATATCATCCTATGCTTTGTCCTGTGGACATAATGCGATGTGACGCCCTGTCTTGAATGTTAACAAAAGAGAACAATCATTTGTGTTTTGTAAAATGGGGACAGTAATGTTTCTGTAATGCTGCTGACAGAGAGACAAACCTGAGCCAACACGTAACCTCCTCTGGCAAGTGAGACGGATCTCACGGTGTCTGTTTATGATCAGTGGCTCAGCTGTAATCTGTGTTGTGCTTTGTTTGTTGTTCTCTGTGAAGGAAGGGTTAGACGGTCTGCTGCAGATTCTGGTCACCCAGCTGGGCTCAGACGACGTCAACATGTTGACGTGTGCAACTGGCATCCTGTCCAACCTGACCTGTAATAACTCACGCAACAAGGTATCCCTTACACTCCGTCACGTGAGGGGTTAACACGGGAAGGCTGAGAATGCAATACGTTTAGTCTCAACGTGTCATCATTCTGATGACTTTGAATCAGACCTACATTGCATTCATCAATATAAGATACAATCCTGACATATTATTGTGTACGACATGATTATGGTACTGTTATATCATTCATGAAATCATTTATTGTCGATAAAATCCTATCTTGTAAGAAACAAATAAGATGAATTGGTCACTTTGTTTTGTTTTAGTCCATACGCTCAGTTGAACATTGTGATCAAATTGATCCAAAATTCAACAGCGTTTAGACGAGCCAAGAAACCTCACTCGGTTCATCTCAGCTCCCGTGGACTGAATCCACTCACTATGTTCTCCATGTGAAACACACGCCTGTGTGTATAGGAACAGACAGAGGCCCGCCTGCCTCTGGGCTTCCCCTCCTGTGGGGTGTTCTATAGGGTTAGTGCATGTATATGGGCTGCAAAGGCTAAAATCCCCCCTTCTGAAAAGCCTACATGTAACTCCTTTGTTTACTTCCGGAACATAGTGACATCACTATGTAACACTCGCACTTCTATTGGCTAGCGCTCCAAAACATTGTATGTGATTGGCCGTAACATCCCGTAGAGTGGTTTACTAATCACAACAGAGCCGGCGAGTTAAGCAATCAGAGCAGACCGGCCTCTTGAGCATCAGAGCATTAGAGCATGGAGGCGTGTCCCAGGAGAGACACTCCATACTGATATAGTGACAGGAACTCCTGAAGGGTTGGAGGTTATGAGGAGTGTGCAGCACGATATGACGTCTTCTGGTATCTTGATCATTCTTGTGTGAACTCATTCAAAGTAAACAAAGGGGAAATGTATATGTTCAGTAAGTGTTTGTGCAACACTTACAATAGCAATGTATCTTATTAAAAAATAATCCCTGTGCTGTCACGGTGGAAATGAATGCCTTTGCAACCCCACATGGAGGGTCACTGGGTCAGTGTATGTTTTGGTCGTTGGATTTTCTTTTCACAAATGGATATTCAAAAACAAAAAACGACTGGATATTTGATTCTCGTTTTCAAATTGAAAAACCAAAATTGAAATACAAGGTGTTTTTCTTTATCATGGTCAAAAATGGATTTACTAAACTTAAAAAACGGGATGATTTTCATTTTCTACTTCTCAAAACAAAAAATAAAATCACTAGAAAACAGAAACAAAAAAAATACAGTTTTTTCATATTCTGCTACCGGAAGTTATCTTACAAAATAAGAGCGCAGATGAGGACGGCCAATCCGTGTATCTACGGTCCATTTGTTTTCACAACGCAAACGGCCAAGACGCGTATTGAGCTCAGATAATGAACGTTATTAAGGGTTGTAAATATAATAGGCCGGTGTCTAAAATGGACAACATTGTTAGGAGATTTCAACTATACAGCGATTCTGCATGCGGTCACTCAGCCCTCTCTCCAGTTTGTTAGTATTGGTTCTGCCATTAGTTCTTCGTGAGATCGATCCTGTTGGACTCAGTAGGCTAGTAGTGAAACTACTCCCACAAGTACCATGAAGTACTTACTGTGTACTTTTTGAGTAATCCTCTGTCAATGTCCCCTCCTGAGAACAACAATGCATGTTTCTCTCTATTTTGAATCAGCGTTAAAACACCTTTCTTCATGAGACTGATATTGTTGGATGAAGCTGCTGTCTTTTAAATAGGATTATTTCTCTGCTCAATCCCTGCAGATTCTTCCATCAGTCCCAGTCATTGCATGTCAGTCTGGAGAGCTTCGAAAAACGTTTTTTTTAGTGAAGGTCAGAGCTAAATTATAGATTGTTTGATTGTGTAATTACAAGGTGAGAGAAAATAAATCCACATCCTCCTACTAAACGTATTGTATTTCCTTTTTCATGTTATACTTATACTTGTATTACAACATTTGCATGTTGAACCACATGCTGGATATCTTCCCCAGCCTCAAGGAAATACGATAAAATAAATGGATTCATAATAGAAAAAATTGATACAAATGTATAAATTAATAATGTTGTGTGCAAACATTTAAAATTTAAATATAAAATGAAAAAAAGTTTACTTTTGAAATAATTCCGCACAAAAACCTTTATAAATTATAGTAAACTATTTAAAAAGTTGTAGTAAATATATGTTTTTCTGCCTACAATAGTTGAAATTTAACGTAAACTATATCAAACACCACATCCATATCAACCCATTTTTGCCCGCTATTTAAATTTACTTTGGTTGAAGTTAATATCAATATTGACATTATATAGATGTATAGCATATCATTGATGCAGTCTTTCTGAACACTTTTAAAATAAAATACTGCAAATGAAGAATATTTCTAATGTTCTGCACAGATAGTGCCTTAACTTGAATTTGAAAACATGTGGCAACTTCATTAATACAGCAGATGAAAAGATGTGTCTTCATGGGCTTCAATGGCTCTCTAGATAAAGGGCATTTTATGATGGCTTGTATTATCCTCAGATAGTGGTTTGTTTAAATAACTAGTGACATTTTAATAAATATTGCAAAAAAGGGCTCCAAAAAAGGCATATATATATATATATATATATATATTAGAGCCGGGACTCGATTAAAAAAATGTATCTAATTAATTAGAGGCTTTGTAATTAATTAATCGAAATTAATCGCATTTTTAATCAAATATACATATTTGACCTGAGAACAGTGAGAAGCAATTTTCACATGGATTTTACTCCAAGTGGTCTACAGTCCAAGAGCTTAGATGGCCATGTGGGCCATCTAAGCTAATTTACAGATGGCCCTGAGCCCAATAGAGATTGCCCTGAAAAATGCACGCGGACTAAATGGCACGAAGGGTTTGGGGGGCCTCCGTCCCCCTAGAACATTTAGATTTTTGCAGGTCTTAGATGCTGTCTGGTGCATTCTCTAGACTGAATTATAAAATGAACCACCACAATATTATATTGTACAATTTCAATTGTATTCTTCATTTCACTTGTTTGTTTGTTCTTGTTTGTGTTTGCTCGCTTGCATGCCCTGCATAGCTTTAAGAAATACTTAAGTTGTTGGTCAAAACACTTTCCATCTGATGAATGCAAATGCCTTCCCAGATGGAAAAAAGTAGAAGACATTACATTCAGTTATAACTGCCAAAACAAACATTATTTACACTATTATGGCCCCTGTTAAAAATGTTTGTAATGTTAACTACTGTAAATTGGTCGAACGAATGCCTCCTCATCCGGAAGCTGACCGAGCAGACCCGAGCAGCAGTCGAGAGGAGCCGAGCGCATCCACGAAGCACACGTCAGAGTTCCCGTTAGCCGGCAAATCTAAATATCTTCGGTCAAAATAATTTCCCTTTAGAGCAATACCGCTTCAGTTGCGCCACTTATGTGACAGACAAGAATAGTCAACTCTAATGTCTAACACGTAATGTGGAGAAAGAGATGTCCTGGATGGGTTGATTGTGCGTTGATCTGTTGGTAATGCCTCGGGGTTCCGGTGGGCATGTAAACAAATGCATAATGCTGCGCTATACTTTGTGGCCTCACCCAGTTGCATAGCGACACTTATCGTGTAGTTGTCTTTTAATAAGCAGGTAGTCATATCATTAGCTAGAACTAGCTGGATCTGATCGATATGGACATAAACGCGAGTGAAGTCTAATCTGACGGGAGAGAGAGATCAGCTGCTGCTGACGAGTCGAGACTCGAAACGCAGCTCTGCATGATCACATGCAGCGGTGAGCGGACAAAACACACTTCAGGTTAGAATATCACACGTAGCTATTTTAATTAACTCTCAAACTACCTAAACTAGTTATAGTTATGTTTAGTTTTACTGTCGGGTCACTCATTACTGGATCCGCGAGCTGCATGATGCTGGCATAATAGATTGCCCGATCGGGCAACCAGCAGGTGAGGCTTCATTGCCCGAGCTAAATACTAAATGGCCCCGGGCCCGACCAAAGCGGTCTCATCAGCTTGTTCGTTCATGTTTGACTATTGTTCACCGTGGTTTGTTGTTGTTTGAAGTCCCATGCTGAAGTCATGAACGTTAGTTGGTGCTCCAGTATAATCGGTACGCCTGAAACTCATCCAGTGAGAAACGTTCCGCTGTGCAAAAATAAGTGCGATTAAAGTGCGATTAAAATGCGATTAAAATGCGTTAATTTTTTTAACGCGTTAATTTTTGTGTAATTAATTAATCTTAATTAACGCGTTAAAGTCCCGGCCCTAATATATATATATATATATATAACCTGGCCGGCTTAGCCAGTCTGTATTTCTTCAAGCACCACAAGATTCATAGTTTATAAAGTACAATTCTGGGCCATTGATTGTGTCATTTCTCCAAACACATACAGTAGAAATGCCTGTTATGAACCCTTCAAATGGTGGAGGAAAAGGACTTTACATTGGGTTATACTTAAAGACAGGACTATTCAGTTAAGAGAAGAGAACAAAGGAAAGAAAACTGTTATAATGGAGTCAGACACTGGAAGACTTGACTGATGGAAGGAGGAGGCTGATGAGACGGAAGAATCTGCGAGGTACGAACTAGCGGCTTAGAAATAATGATATATTGAAAGACAGCAGCTTCATCAGAGGGCAACCAGAGCGACAGAGTGTTACTTTGCTGAAGGACATTTCACAATGTCAGTCTCAGGAAGAAAAGGTGTTTTAACGCTGATTGCAAATAGCAGAGAAACATGCATTCTTGTTCTCAGGAGGGGACAAACAGAGGATTATTGGAAAAGTACACAGTAAGTACTTCATAGTACTTGTGGGGGTAGTTTCACTAGTACTGAGTCCAACAGGATCAATCTCACGAAGAACTAATGGCAACAAAAAATAATTCCCTCATCAAACTCAGCAGAAGTGACTTGATTTTGTTCTCAGGAACAACAGCAGGGGACTTCTCTAAAAATACAGAGTAAAAGTACTTCAATGTATTGTTAGTAGTAGGCTAACTAATACAAAGTCAAACAGTATCAATTTCATGAAGGACTAATGGTAACATTGTAATTTTATCATTCATCAAAGATAGGAGAAAAACATGCATTATGGAGCCTACTATGGAGGGGACTCTGACAGAGGGTTACTCACAAATTACACAGTAAAAGTACTTCATTTTATTTCTGGTGGAAGGCAAACAAGTACCGAGTCCAACAGTGTCAGTTTTATTAAGAACTTGAGGTAAAAAATATTTGTATCACTCGTCAAATATAGCAGGAAAAATGAAGAGCAGCTGATTTGAAAAAACAAACTGGAGAGGCGGCGGAGTGACCGCAGTACAGAACCGTGTTACGACTGGAGCACACACACACAAACTGATAGGACCCAAATGCACGACTCCAGACATAAGATGATTTAAAAAAAAAGGTTTTACTGTGGTGATAAAACAAGGTAATCCATTCACAAGGTTCAAAACGATCTGGCACTTGGCACAGGGAACACACAGAATATATTGTGACGGAGCGGATCACATGAGTTACTGACAGCCGACACACACACGCACACACAGTCGCACACCAAACATTTCCTGCTCTCTTCCTAAAAAGAAACCATGCAATGTATTATTTATTGTGTGTTTGTTAATTTGTTAAATTAATATGTTAACAGGTGGTTAACCTGTTTATGTTTGGGTCGGATTGTTATATTGAAATGTGGTTTGGAGGGTAATTGTTGTCACCTGTTGACGGTAAGCCTGGTGGGAGGGGCTACGGGTTAATAAGGGACGGGGTTGGCCCTGGAAGGGGAACTCGGGGGAATGTTGCACAGAAGGCAACAGCTGGGACGTGTTCGAGAGATCGTTGCAGAGAAGGCAACAGCTGAACACGTTTACTCTGGGAGTGATGGACGTTTGATTTGGACATTTATTCATTCTGTTTAAGTTGTGCTGGTTCGTTATTTAATTTGTTTGCTGCTGTTATTAAAGTTTTGGAGCTTAACTCATCCGACTAAGCCTATGTTTTCAACGGAGAAATAGAGCCCCGTCACATATATACAAAAGCAAGGGACTCCACAGGTGCAAACAATAAGGGTGGGCAGGTAATGAGGTCAGTGGACAAACAGGCAAGGTAGGAGTCGAACTACCTGAAATGAGAAGGGAAATGACAAAGTAAAACAGGAAATGGCAGACACGGACTTGACAATATAGACTAGCTATAATAACATAATACTAACAGATCTGACGAGGCACAACAGTACCCCCCCCCTCTACGGCCGACTCCGGACGGCCCAGAGTCCTGTGGATTAAGTCTGAAGAAGTCCTTTATCAGTTTCTGATCCACAACAAAACTTGCTGGTACCCACGGCCGATGTTCTGGACTGTATCCTTTACAGTCTACAAGGAACTGTCGGCCGCATCCTCTCTTCCTGACTGCTAGCAGTTTGACGTCATATATCAGACCGCCGTCTAACATCCGGGGTGGAGGAGGGGGCTTGGATGGAGGAACCAAACGACTCTCCCGAACCGGTTTGACTTTGGCAACATGAAAGGTCGGATGGACTCTCAAGGACCTGGGCAGGCGCAGGCGAACAGCCACCGGGTTAACAACTTTCGTTATGGGAAACGGACCCACAAACCTCGGAGCCAGCTTCCTGGAGGCCACACACAGGGGCAGATCTCTTGTAGATAGCCAAACCTTCTGCCCGGGTTTGTAGGCAGGTGCCGGACGACGATGTCGATCTGCTGTCTTTTTCATGCGAGCAGCACTCTTCAGGAGAACCTGGCGAGCTCCTGCCCAGACTCTGTGACACCGCCTCACCAGGGCATGTGCTGACGGTACAGTCACTTCCTTCTCTACTTCTGGAAACAGAGGAGGTTGGTAACCATAGGCGCAGTGAAAAGGGGAGAGACCCGTGGCAGATGTAGGTTGGGTGTTGTGGGCATACTCCACCCATATCAGCTGCTTGCTCCAAGTTGTGGGATTCTGGGACACCAGACACCGTAAACACGTCTCCAGTTCCTGGTTGATCCTCTCTGTGGGTGGTAACCAGATGTGAGGCTGGGAGTGGCTCCTATCAGGCTGCAGAACTCCTTCCAAAACTGGGAAACGAACTGCGGCCCACGGTCTGACACCACATCTCGAGGAAATCCATGCAGCCTGAAAACATGAGATAAGAGCGCTTCTGCTGTCTCTTTAGCAGAGGGAGATTTGGGCATGGGGATAAAGTGAGTCATTTTGGTGAATCTGTCAACAACAGTGCAAATGGTGGTGTTACCTGCAGAGGGCGGCAGTCCAGTGACAAAATCCAGCGAGATGTCAGACCATGGGCGGCTTGGAATGGACAAATGCAGTAGACCCATAGGAGACTGGGTAGAGGTCTTATTCCGAGCACAGGTAGTGCAGGCTGCCACATACTCAGTAACCTCCTTCTCCATTTTAGGCCACCAAAACCTTTGCTTTATCATGTACATAGTTCGTCTGATACCTGGATGACATGTTAATACAGATGTGTGAGCCCAGTGAATCACATCAGAGCGGACAGATGGGGGAACAAAGAGACGGTTAGGGGGGCCACCACTGGGTACGGTTTTTCCCTCTAAAGCTTGATTTACCTTAGCCTCAATTGGCCATGTCACCCCTCCTATCACCTGAGTGGGCGGTAAAATGGACTCTGTCTCCTTGGAAAGAGCCTCTGGGTCAAAAAGCCTGGATAACGCGTCTGGTTTGGCGTTCTGTGAGCCAGGACGGTAGGAGAGAGTGAAGTTAAACCTATTGAAAATAAGGTCCATCGTGCCTGTCTGGAGTTTAACCTCTTAGCCTTGCGTATGTACTCCAAATTTTGTGGTCTGTCCACACAATAAATGGCTGTTTTGCCCCTTCTAGCCAGTGCCTCCACTCATCCAGTGCTACCTTCACGGCTAATAACTCTCTATTGCCTACATCATAGTTCCGTTCAGCCGCAGTCAACTTACGGGAAAGGTAGGCACATGGATGGAGCTTACTGTCTTTCTCTGCCCTCTGTGAGAGGACCGCCCCGATGCCCTCGTTGGAGGCATCCACCTCCACCGTGAACTGCCGTTGGGAATCCGGGATGGTAAGTATTGGAGCTGTAGTGAAAACTTTTTTAACTTCTGGAAGGCCTGGTCTGCCTGTGGGGTCCACACAAACTGAACAGAAGGAGAGGTGAGTACATGCATAGGAGCGGCAATAGAACTAAAATTCCTAACAAACTTCCTGTAGAAGTTAGCAAATCCAAGGAATTGTTGGACTTTTTTCCTGGAAGAGGGTGTGGGCCATTCAGCCACAGCGCTCACTTTAGCAGGATCCATCATTATCTGGTCAGGACCCAGGATGAAACCCAGAAATGAAGTGGAACTGACGTGGAACTCACATTTTTCAGCCTTAACATAAAGTTGATTGTCCAACAACTTTCTTAATACCTGACGAACATGCGAAACGTGTGAACCTTCATCACGGGAAAAAAATCAGGATATCATCAAGATAGACAAAAACAAAATGATTCAAAAATTCCCTCAACACATCATTTATGAGAGCCTGAAAAACGGCAGGTGCATTTGTTAGACCAAAAGGCATTACCAGATACTCATAATGTCCGCTTGGAGTGTTGAAACCAGTCTTCCACTCGTCCCCCTCCCGTATCCTCACCAAGTGGTAAGCGTTACGCAGGTCAAGTTTTGAAAATCTCTAGCTCCTTTCAACAGTTCAAACGCTGAGGTCATAAGCGGGAGGGGGTACCTGTTCTTGATGGTTATGTCGTTTAGGGGGCTGTAGTCGATGCAAGGTCTTAGGGATCCATCTTTCTTCTCAACGAAGAAAAAACCAGCTCCGGCGGGAGATGACGAGGGATGGATAAGACCCGTTTTGAGAGAACTCCCTCAGACTCTCTCTCTGGAGCTGAGAGAGAGTACAGTCTTCCCTTGGGCAAGGGGGACCCAGGCAGGAGATCGATGGCGCAGTCATAGGTGCGATGAGGAGGAAGGGATGTCGCTTTAGTTTTATTGAACACCTCCTTGAGATCTCGGTAGCAGCTGGGTACGTTCGAAAGGTCAGGGAAGTCTGAGTCTTGATTATTTTATGTTCCCTGTCATTGTCTATAATGGGCTCTCTGACAATTCAGCAGTCTTGCCCTGAAACACGAATGAGAGCATTCGCTTCCCCACCCCAAAACCTTACCAGTCCGCCAATCAATGTGAGGGTTATGTTTGCACAACCAGCCCAGAATTACTGCATGCTGTGCAGAATTAAACAGATGAAAAGTCATATACTCTGAGTGTTCATGATCAATGGTTATTTTAAGAGGCATGGTTCTATGAGTCACTTTGCACATGAGAGTACCGTCCAGAGCGCTAGCTTCAAGTGTCTGAGTCAATGGCACGGAGGCAATTTTCAAACGTTTAGCTAACCCCCAGTCCATAAGATTAGCGTCAGCCCCTGAATCTACAAGTACTTTCAAAGCTATGCTGTGCTCATTATTACTAACCTCAACCTGGGTCATGGATCGTGAAGGGAAATCTGCGGTTGTCAATCGGCTCACCAGCACCCTCCGTCTTACTGGTAAGCCCCGTCTTTTAACGGGCAGGCTCCCAGGAAATGTCCCTGCTTCCCACAGTAGAAACATAAACGCTCCCGGAGACGCCGCTGCTTTTCCTCTGGAGACAGCCTGGCCCTTCCGAGCTGCATGGGTTCCTCTTCTGTGTTCCCCGAAGCAGGTTTCACGGTAGTAGAGGAATTGTGGGTCCGAAATCCGGGTCGTAGTGGAGATCGTGCAGGAGGGAGGCGGGCGTTTCCTGGCTTTCTCCCTCCGTCGCTCTTGCAGCCGAGTGTCTGTGCGTATAGCCAAGGCGATCATACTGTCCAAATCCTGCGGAAGATCAAGAGGAACAAGAAGATCCCGCACACAGTCACTGAGTCCGCTGAAAAACACATCATATAGTGCGTCTTCATTCCAACCACTGTCCGTGGCCAAAGTACGAAAATCAATGGCGTAGTCAGACACACTCTGATTCTGCTGGGAGATCTGTGTCAGGGCTCTGGCAGCTTCTCTCCCCGGTGTGGTTCGGTCAAAGATCTTTTTTATAGTCTCAGTGAATAGTTGGAGAGATTTACACACCGGAGACTCCCGTGCCCACTCCGCCGTAGCCCAGGCTTCCGCTCTTCCCGTGAGGTGGGACACAATGAACGCCACCTTGGCTAGATCACTGGGGAAAGCAGCAGGCTGGCAGGTAACATGCAGGTCACACTGCGTTAGGAAAGGCAGTTACCAGACTCGCCCGAAAACTTCGCAGGACAAGCAAGACGAATCATGGAAGCTGGCATGGGAAAAACAGCTGTAGGCTCTGGGGCTGGGGCAGCCACATTGGAAGGAGCGGCAGGCACACTATCCAACCGTGTGAGTACATTATGGAGCTGTTCAGCCAGGTGTAACTACGCCACGAAACTCACTCTGGCTGCTAGTCAGGGTCATTACTCCCTGGTTTATGTCCTTCATTTCTTCCTCCTGCTGCCGCAGACATTGAGCCTGAGAGCAGAGCGCTGCCCTCAGGGTTTGAGAGTCGGCTGAGTCCATTTGTTGGCCAGATCGTAATGTTACGACTGGAGCACACACAAACTGATAGGACCCAAATGCACGACTCCAGACATAAGATGATTTAAAAAATAAAAGGTTTTACTGTGATGATAAAACAAGGTAATCCATTCACAAGGTAATCCATTCACAAGGTAATCCATTCACAAGGTAATCCATTCACAAGGTTCAAAACGATCTGGCACTTGGCACAGGGAACACACAGAATATATACAAAAGCAAGGGACTCCACAGGTGCAAACAATAAGGGCAGGCAGGTAATCAGGTCCGTGGACAAACAGGCAAGGTAGGAGTCGAACTACCTGAAATGAGAAGGGAAATGACAAAGTAAAACAGGAAATGGCAGACACGGACTTGACAATATAGACTCACAGAGAAATAATACTAACAGATCTGACGAGACACAACAAATCGCTGTATAGTTTAAATCTCCTAACAATGTTGTCCATTTTAGACATAGGCTTATTATATTTACAGCCCTTAATAACATCCATTTTCTGTGCTCAATATGTGTCTTGGCCGTTTTCGTTGTGATCGCTAAATTCCCCTTGTTTATAATATTATCACCGTTCCAAGCAAATGAGTGCTTTTGTTTTGAAAACACTTCCGTGAGTTTCGCCCCTCGTTCCTAGGACCATTTGACCATTTAGTAAGGTAAAAAGCAAAAAGGCCTCTCAGACGCTCTTCCGTTTACGTGTTTAATAAAGAAAAACAAATGGACCGTAGATACATGGATTGACCGTCCTCATCTGCGCTCTTATTTTGTAAGGTAACTTCCGGTAGCAGAATATGAAAAAACGGTAGTTTTTTTGTTTCGGTTTTCTAGTGATTTTATTTTTTGTTTTGAGAAGTAGAAAATGAAAATCATCCCGTTTTTTAAGTTTAGTAAATCCCTTTTTGACCATGATAAAGAAAAACACCTTGTATTTCAATTTTGGTCTTTCAATTTTAAAACGAAAATTAAATATCCAGTCGTTTTTTGTTTTTGAATATCCATTTGTGAAAAGAAAATCCAACGACCAAAACATACACTGACCATGGAGTTCTCTTATGTCCCCTCCACAGACCCTGGTGACTCAGTTTGGCGGTGTGGAGGCGTTGATCCACGCCGTGCTGCGTGCCGGGGAGAAGGAGGATGTTGCTGAGCCGGCCGTCTGTGCCCTGCGCCACCTCACCTCCCGCCACCAGGACGCAGAGCTGGCCCAGAATGCTGTGCGGCTGCACTACGGCATCCCAGCGGTCGGGAAGCTGCTGGGGCAGCCGCACTACTGGCCGGTGGTGAAGGTGAGGGGGGGCACAGTGTCAGTTGGTAAAAAGCAATGGGAATGGCAATTAGATATAAACTAAGCCCCAAATTGCTCCTGAAGGCAACCTACAGGCTTGAGGTGTATGTGAGTCGCTTTGGATAAAACTGTCAGCTAAATTACGTTTAATAGTAATAATAACAATAATGAATTCAGCCGCCGGTGCACTGCTTCAAGAGAGACTCAGCTGGTTGTTCCACAGCAGAGAATAGATACAGAGACTGAGGACTGACAGTAGCTCGGCTCTCTGTAATTAACAAAACCCTAAAAGTGAGTCCATGTACTTACTTACTTACTTACTTGGACATGGAAATGGACTAACTGCTGACAATATAGCTAGTTCTGGTTCGTCACTATGGAGCGTGCCAACTGCACGTTTGAACAGAGTGGTGCAGGCATGAGTTCTAAGACCCAGAAATGAGTTTGGAAGTCAATATATTTTGTATTGTTTTATTGGTACGTTTTGTAAGATAATATCTGTGATCAAAGGTAGAACCCAGCTCGAGTGCGCTAGAATTTGAAACTACGCAGCCGGAAAAAATCTGCCCCTTCCTTCAGACTTCCTCACAGAGCCCCTCCCACAACACACACGGACGCGCACATGACCAATGAGGGCACGAGGTCAGTTTGTGCACAGGTGGAAGGCTGACAGGCAGGTAGGCCATCCAGTTACTTTAGCCGGCTCAGATGATTGGTCGTGCTTTTTACAGTACCACGGCTTCCACAGATGATGTTTGTTTATGTATTTATTGCTATCGGGATGTTCAGAACATGCCATGGAATATAACAAAAAGTATTTCTGAAGTGACCTACCCCACCTTTAACACAAGATGAAGAGATGTATATGTTTTGTGATAAAGCTGCAGCGGGGGCGGTAATGCAGCTGAATCACATTAATAAACAATGCACCACGGCACTCTGGAGAAAGGTATAAGGTTGGAGATGTATTTATTTAATGTAATCTGGCTTCGTGTGATTAAAAACTACCCGACGCAGTCCTCTATTGATGTTGTTGTGAGCGGTGTTGCAGAGAAAATCAGCGATGTAAAACGCTGTGTGGGTCATAAGAAGGCACGTAAACAGTTACGTCATGACGCAAACGATGACGCAATGATGCAATAATTCACCTCTGAACCTAATTCACCTCTGAACCTGCATCTGTAACGATGAGTGGACCAAAGAAAAGAAAAGTCAACAATGAGTGCTGAGTGCATGATGAGGAGTGGACAGCTAAATATGTTTTCACCGATCTGCTGCTGGCCCGGCCCGTCTGTCAAATGTTAAAACTCATAGTGGCCCCCGAGCAGAAAAGGGTCTGTCATGGAAACAGCAGCTTCATGCTCAACAAAACGTTTTTTATGAACAGTCTACAAAAACACGTTATTAATGGATCGAACTATTCTAGCCAGTGGTAATTATAATGAGTTTACAAACCCAAGGAAACTACAGTAATTACATTTGCAACACAATGTACAGTAATGAATGCTTCTGACACACATCTGCAACAGATACACTTTTATATTAATCAATTTACATAGCTATCTTTATGATCATGTGACAGCTGACATTTCATTCTGTTGTAGGTGTGTCAGTGCAACCTAAAGTCTGTGTCTTCCATCTTAAGCTGAACCATTGTTGATTGCTCTGTAAAGTGCTGACTAAGTGCTAAATTAAGCAATACATTCAACTTGTGTTTACAAACATGATAAACATTACAAAACGTAAACATAACAAACCACAAGGCACACAGTTGTGCAGCAATCCATCCAAAATATATTCAGATGTTCACCTGCTGGTGGCGCTGCAGGAGAAGTTAGGGGATCATGAATACAACTAGGATTGAAAATGACCTTGAATGACTGTTCCATTCCGAAAAAACCAAACAAAGATTGAAAGTTTGAACGTGTTATGCCAGTATGCATTTACACATCCTGGGAATGCTGATTACAGACCAATCACAGCCATGTGTCTATATCAGAGGGATCTGTAACTCCATGCACTCAGGTCTAGTACTCTCCTCTTGTAGCGTGTGCTCCTGAGCAGTGGGACCTACAGCGGTGGTTGTTATTGAAGAATGTCCAAAGACAGATTAGTTGGACATTTTACATGATTTGTTTGGTGGTGTCTCCGCGCCGTGCAGGCCTCCGCAGAGCAGAGTGAATCAAACACTGGACACTGTGAATGAGGTAAATTGCTTTTTGATATCTGCTGATGTTGGCCATATGTCACACTGTTGGAAGAGAAAACAAAGCATGCCTGTGGCAGCATGTAATGCACAACTAATGGCTTCACAGCCGCAAGAGAAACCGCAGTGGCAGCATGGGAGCCTTAGTGGGCAGATAAACAGAAATAACAATCTATTGAACAAAGCCGTTTTCACCCCTCTATTCTTCAAGAG
This sequence comes from Pseudochaenichthys georgianus, assembly GCF_902827115.2. Taxonomy (NCBI): domain Eukaryota; kingdom Metazoa; phylum Chordata; class Actinopteri; order Perciformes; family Channichthyidae; genus Pseudochaenichthys; species Pseudochaenichthys georgianus. Next base: position 1,241,546 of record NC_047510.2, read on the forward strand.
GAAAACATGTGAAATTGTGCTAGTTACATTCAACTATGGTAACGTGTCATACTGTGAAGAAAATACCACAGAACAACCACTTCTTTTAGGGGGAAGTTTGGGGTTTGGGGTCTAGAACAGGACTGGAGACAAGTGGAACAAATTGCTATTGTTATTTGGGGACACGCTGTTTTCAAAAGCACTTAAAAGCTACTTTTTTCTATTTCACCTTAAAATAACATCTTCAAAATAATTGATGCCACACTGACTTGTAACAGTGCGAATGGTGACTCCGTCAGTCCCACTGAACTTCGGTGAGCGAGTCTTACACTCTCCAGGGAAGTGTGCGTAAGGCTTTAGAGATGTTGGGTTTGGTGAAAGTGTCTCTCTGATGTCCTCGGCTTCTCTGCATCAACGCTCTGTGATTTGGACAGGAAGCTTTGTTAGGCTACTTGTTGCTAAAGAAAGGCGACCGCTAACTGCTGCTAACAGACAATTAGCTGTTATTTTAGGTAGCCAGGCTGCCAAGATTGGAAGTTTACACATCACACTGAAAGTGAACTGTCTAGGGATCCACCATTTAAACATTTGGCATGTTAGCAAGACCCAGCATGCACCTCATGGTCATGTGTGTGTGTTTGCTAGCAAATCTGTCATGTGGTGCCTTAAACCACGTTTTTTGTTTTGCCATGCAGAGGGACAATAATGATAGCCATATTCAGAAGTCAAAATTATGGTATCCTTACTTGAATTGCATTGTTGTGCATTTGTGCACACACCCACACTCTGGGCCAGTGAATGTACACAAACAGAAACCCTTTCCAGATTGCATGCTGAGTGAAATTACTTAGCAGATAAATCAGGCATTACTCATTTTCGCACAGAGCGATCCACCACCCAGTCTCTGGATACACACGCACGCACACACACACGCACGCACACACACACACACACACACGCGCACGCACACGCACACACACACACACACACACACACACACACACACACACACACACACACACACACACACACACACACACACACACACGTACATACACACTAAAAGAGCTAAATGCAACCGGGTTTGTTCTTATTGCCTTAATTGATCAGATCTTCTCTTTGTGTGTGTGTGTGTGTGTGTGTGTGTGTGTGTGTGTGCGTGCGTGTGCGTGTGCGCGTGTGTGTGTGTGTGTGTGTGTGTGTGTGTGTGTGTGTGTGTGTGTGTGTGTGTGTGAGTGTGTGTGTGTGTGTGTGTGTGTGTGTGTGTGTGTGTGTGAGTGAGTGTTTTTATGTACATCAGTTCCTGATCTGCGGGTCCAAAACTCACTAAAAGCCTCTTCACTCTCAGTCTAGCATGACTCAGATTGTGGCATTCAGAAATGCAAATTAAACTTCATGTTTTAGATTAAATGTCAATGTTCACACTCCCTCTGCTCTGCGCACTGCTGCCCCCTGCTGGATAGCTCAAGAGATGAACAGGGAAAGCTAGGGATTGGGAAGCTGGTGTATTTTCTAACAGGATAAGATTAGAATGTTCCTATTTTCCTCTGAAGGCCAGAATATGTTTGAATTGACAAAGGCTGTGTGATGTGTTTTCTGACTATATCAGAGCAACAGGGTAGCTTTTTAAGAGAACATTTTGTGTTGGGGTAAAAGCACAATACACCTTCACACAGTGGCCACGTGGAGAGGCATTCATGAAACATAATGGACAATCATTCTTTTACTGCCAACAAATGGCATGAAAAGATAAAAAGTCAACAGCTCTTTCGACCATATTTGCTTACATAGTCTCTACTATTGTATATGCGGTGTTTTGCAGCCACCTTGCTCTGATGTGTTCGGCATATTTGTTCTGATATGACTTGGAGAGCTGTTACCATCAATTTGTGAGCACTGCCAATGGCTAGAGGCTTCTGCTTAGGCTAGGGTGACCAGACGTCCCCGTTTTCCGGGGACAGTCCCCGTTTGTATTTCCCTGTCCCCGGTTGAAACTGTCCCTGGAAATGTCCCGGTTTTTTAATATACTTTAAAAACACATAGCAAGGTGAAACAAAACGTTTCCTGTCAGGAAACACTGGGTAAACAGACTGTGGTCGAGCCAGCCCCCACTTCGGAAAACACAGTCAAGCCAGCCCGCACGTTGTATTGTCGTGCGCGAATATCCTATGCATTACGGTAGAGGCCTGTAAAACAATAAAAGCGTTTACTCGGCCAAAAACAAATATACCTAAAAAACACAACAAACATATTCATATATACTGGAGCTTAAATTAAGAAATATGTACTATATAATGTGATCAATAATCATTTAAAACAAACTACGTATAACTACCACATTATAACTGAGTGAATGTAAAATGTAAGGATACAGTTATGAAGACATATCTGACATTTCCACTGGGTGACTAATTTCAATTGATGTTGACAGCATCTCACAACACTCCTAAAATAACATTACTTTGTGAAGCACAATTTAAAATGTATGCTGTTTAAAATCTCAAATTAGATCTATTGTCCATCTATATTTTGATTATTATTTAATAGAAACCGTCCATAATCAAAGAGTCATTCGAAGTCAATCAACTACTTATTTCACTTCAGGGTGATAGCAGCAGGAGACCCCATCTAGTCAATCAGAGAGAATCAGGACGATCTGATCTAGAGTTTGAAAATCAAAGACCTTTGAAATCTCATATGAGCTATATCATCCCTCTATTTTTAGATAAGAATAAAACAAAAACTATCCAGTATCAAATACTTATTTCACTTCAGGGTGATAGCAGGAGACCCCATCTCATCACTCAGAGAGAATCTGGACAATCTGATCTAGAGTTTGAAAATAAAAGACCTTTGTAGTCTCATATATGAGCTATCGTCTAGCCTTTATTTATACAGGTGTAGATCTCATTGAGACACAAGGTCTCATTTTCAAGAGAGACCTGTCAGTGGTAACACTATCACACAAAGTTACAGACAGACAGGACACTAAACACAGAGGCAACACTAAAATACGACATTGTAAAAAAAAAGTAGTCATTAAAATCCACATACAGTCAGATATAGCAGGTGCAAACACCCACAGATGATTTCTCCAGCTTTTTTAAAATGAGTTTAAAATCTGTGATGGGTATCAAAGTGGTCAGCTTAAGTTCCTGCTGAAGTGTGTTCCAGGTCGAGGGGGAGAGTATGATATGGCTTGTTTCCCAAGCACCGTGCGTACTGAGGGGACGGACAGAGTGATGTCATTGTGAGATTGTAAGGCAAGTTTATTTATATAGCACCTTTCAACACAAGGCAATTCAAAGTGCTTTGCAAAAAACGAAAGACATTAAGAAAATGGCATTTAAAATCAGTCATTAAAAAGAAAAGATAATAAAATAAACATTAAAAGAAAAAATACATGGATAAAAGTTACAGTGCAGTCTAAGATATGAATAGTTCAATTAAAAACAGCGACAAAAAGAAAAGTCTTCAGCCTGGATTTAAAAGTAGTCAGAGTTGCAGCGGACCTGCAGGTTTCTGGGAGTTTGTTCCAGATGTTTGGAGCATAATAACTGAACGCTGCTTCTCCATGTTTAGTTCTGACTCTGAGGACAGAAAGCTGACCAGTCCCTGAAGACCTGAGAGATCTGGATGGTTCATAGTTTAGCAGGAGGTCAGAAATGTATTTTGGGCCTAAACCATTCAGTTCTTTATAAACCAGCAGCAGTATTTTGAAATCTATTCTTTGCCACACAGGAAGCCAGTGTAAAGACTTCAGAACAGGAGTGATGTGATCCACTTTCTAATGGCGCGTTTCCACTGCAGCGGGTAGCTCGCTTTAAGCGTGCCGAGCCGTGCGGGCCCCGTTTTTGGTTGCGTTTCCACTTGGCCTAGTTTTGGCCCGGGGCTACTTTTTCACCTTTTTTCTGGCCCGACTAAATCGTGGTTCTAGGGCCAGGAACAACCAGGCTGAGTCAGGCTGAGTATGCTAAACTAGAGAGAGGATCGCTGGCAAGGGGGCTACAACTACAACAAGATGAACATATTTGACCGTGATTTAATTGTAATACACGTTTCAAAATGATGCCGAAGTAACAACATACTGATACCGGTTAGTAAAAACCATTAATTAATGCTTTGACAAGTCTGCAGACAGACGGCAGGCGAAAAACCCTTTTAAAATGCGTGTTTTCTAAATGTAGCTTGGCTAAGCTAACGTTGTATATGCTCCGACCGTCCACACTCACAGCAACGGCCTATACAGACATAAATAAAGCAGCGACTGTATTCACCATGACACAGGCAGTCTGTGGTTTGTACTTGTTTAACTTTTGTCTAGTTTCTGAACAGATATGAAGAGCTGTGAGCTCTGAGTGCTAAGAGCTAACGGCTGTGTTGTTTTTTGGGGCGCTCATTGAAGATGACGTCACGGCTCCGCCTACACTGTGTTACTATAGTTACTGCCCCAGTTCCTAAACTGTAATGGAAACGCAGCATTAAAGTGAGCCGGGCATAATAAGGCCTAACCAAACCGAGCGAGGCCGAGCGAGGCCGAGCGAGGGCTGCAGTGGAAACGCGCCATTAGTGTCAGTGAGGACTCGAGCAGCGGCATTCTGAATCAGCTGCAGCTTCCTAACAGATGTTTTAGTGAGACCTGTGAAGACACCATTGCAGTAGTCGAGTCTACTGAAGATAAAAGCATGGACAAGTTTTTCCAAATCCTGCTGTGACATTAGTCTTTTAATCCTAGATATGTTCTTTAGGTGATAGTAGGCTGATTTAGTAACTGTTTTAATGTTACTGTTGAAACTCAGGTCAGAGTCCATGACTACACCTAGATTTCTGGCTTTATCTGTTGGTTTGAACATTGCAGACTGAAGCTCAGCGCTAACTTTTATACGTTCTGCCTTGGCTCCAAAAACCATTACCTCAGTTTTATCTTTGTTTAATTGGAGAAAGTTCTGACACATCCAGTCATTGATTTGTTCAATAATATATTTAATTTATATAGCGCTTCTCATCTGCCAAGACAAATCTCGAAGTGCCCTTACTCAGTGTTTGAATAGGAGCATAGTCTCCTGGTGAAATTGTTACGTACATTTGTGTGTCATCCGCATAGCTATGGTAACTTATTTTGTTCTTTTTCATTATCTGAGCCAGTGGTAGCATGTAGATGTTAAAGAGAAGAGGCCCCAAGATGGAGCCTTGAGGTACCCCACATGTCATATTTGTCAACTCAGATGTGTATTTACCTATAGAAACAAAGTTGTTTCTGTCCTTTAGGTAGGATTCAAACCAATTTAGAACTGTTTTCGAAAGTCCCACCCAGTTTTCTAGTCGGTCGAGTAATATGTTGTTATGTTATGTGCAGTGTCAAACGCAGCACTGATATCTAATAATACTAACACTGATGTTCTGCCACTGTCTGTGTTTAAGTGGATGTCATTTAAGGCCTTTACAAGAGCAGTCTCAGTGCTGTGGTTTGGACCAAAGCCTGACTGGAACACATCGAAACAACTATTTAAATGCAAGAAATTACTCAACTGTTGAAAAACAACATTTTCAATGATCTTACCTAGAAATGGCAGGTTTGATATGGGCCTGTAATTGTTCATTACTGAAGCATCTAGATTATTCTTTTTTAAGAGCGGTTTAATGACTGCAGTTTTCAGGGCCTGTGGGAAAATACCTGAGTGAAGAGATTTGTTTACTATATGAAGTAGTTCTGAGGCCATGCAAGGCAAAACATCTTTGAAAAATCCTGTTGGAATAATATCAAGGCAGCAGGAGGAGGATTTCAGAAGTTGTATAATGTCCTCTAGGTTTTTATCATTAATCTGATGGAATTGTATCATGGTGTTTGAATTGATATTAGGTGGACTCAGAGACAACACATTTGCTGTTCCTGATGCAGAGGCACTGACTGCTCGTCTGATTTTCTGAATTTTGTCAGTGAAGGAGGCAAAATCATTGCACGCCCTGGTGGATAGAAATTCAGAGGCTACTGACACTGGGGGGTTAGTTAGTCTGTCGACGGTAGCAAACAAGGCACGTGCGTTGTTTTTGTTTTTGGTAATGATGTCAGAGAAGAAATACTGTCGTGCGTTTTTCAATTCCAAATTATAAAGGCCAAGTCTCTCTTTATAGATTTCAAAGTGAACCTGGAGATTTATTTTTCGCCACCTGCGTTCTGCTTTTCAACACTCTTTTTTCTGCTCTCACGGTCATGGCCTTTCTCCATGGAGATATTTTCTTCCCAGTCACTTCCTTTACCTTAATTGGAGCAATGGCATCTATAACATTTTTAATTTTTTAATTAAAATGATCTACTAACTCATTTACTGAGGTGTTAGCAGGGGCAAGTGTGGAAGAAAAATTCTGAGTAAACATTTCCCTAGTATTTTCAGTTAAATATCGCTTTGTGGTTACCTCTTTTTGAACACTTTTGTGAACAGAAATAGAGCTCTCAAAGAAAACACAGGAATGGTAAGAGAGTGCAACATCAGTCACCACAACCTTAGAGATATTCAGACCCTTTGAGATAATTAAGTCCAGAGTGTGCCCCTTATTGTGCGTGGGCTCCGTCACATGCTGAGTCAGTCCATAGCTATCAAGAACACAAAACAGTTCTTTAGCCCCTCTGTCCTGGGGGTTGTCAACATGGATGTTAAAATCACCAACAATGACTAGACGGTCAAAGTCAATACACACTATAGACAGCAGTTCAGTAAAGTCATCAAAAAAGCTTGCACAGTATTTGGGTGGTCTATAGATATAGGAACAGAGCTCGAGAGGAGCATTTCAGCTGAAGGGCCACATATTCAAAAGAAGCAAAGTTCCCATACGATGTCTTCCTGCATTGAAGGGAATCATTGAACAGAATAGCAACTCCACCCCCTTTCTTATGCATTCTTTCCTGACTCATAAAACTAAAGTTGGGAGGGGTTGATTTGATAAGAACAGCTGCACTGTTATTTTGTGCAATCCAAGTTTCCGTTAAAAATATAAAATCAAGATTGTGCTCAGTGATAAAATCATTGATTAAAAATGTTTTTCCTGCCAGAGACCTGACATTTAGTAGTCTCAAGCTGTACTGTTTGTGTGATATGTAAGTGGATATGTAGAGGGGCAGCAGTCCAAGCATAGCGGTATAGATGAGTTTGTACCAGTGCAGTGATCTGCGCATTGATAATGATGTCCAGTTGTCTAAAGAGTACAGCGTGCAGTGGTGTGTGAGGGGTTTACAGTTGGTTATGAACCTCAGAGCCCCATGGTAGACAGCGTCCAGCAGATGAAGGGAGTGAGCTGAGGCGTTCATGGACACAACATCCCCGTAGTCCAAAAGCGGCAAAAATGTAGCAGCTACAAGCCGTTTCCTCGCACTTGTGGAGAAGCAGGCCTTATTTCTAAAAAAGAATCCCAGTTTTAATTTCTATTTCCTTAAGAGATTGTCAATATGTGGTTTGAAGCAGAGATTTTCATCTATAGTGAGGCCTAAGTATCTGTAGGTGTTAACAGCTTCAATGGGGTTATGCTGTGCAGACATGATGCAGGGAAGAACAGTTGGTAACTTTTTCTTATTGGAAAACAACATGACTTTTGTCTTATCTGAATTTAACACTAACCTAAGGTGGAACAGATGTGACTGAAAAGTGTCAAAAGCAGACTGCAGACGTGCAAATGCAAGGGCAACAGTGCTAGCACAACAGTACACAACAGTATCATCTGCATATAGATGTACAGAGGCATCAATACTTTGACCCACATCATTTATATAAATAGTAAAAAGGGTCGGTCCCAAGACCGAACCTTGAGGAACACCTCTGGGCACATTAATGGCGCATTTCCACTGCAGCGGGTAGCCCCGTTTAAGCGTCCTGGACCGTCCTCAAGCGGCCAGGCCAGTTTTTGGTGGCATTTCCATATAGCCTAGTACCGGCTAGCGGGTACTTTTTCTCTCTTTTTCCGGCCCCATAAAATCGTGGTTCTATCAGACCAGGCCAGGGCTGTGACGTCAACACTCGACTGCTGATTGGTCAGAGAGAATCGTCACAAGATCGCGCGCGAGATCATCCCTCGCGTCACATATATATCAAGAAGCAAACTTGCAGCATTTTGTAAACGGAGGAGCTACAAAAATGGCAACGTCGAAGAAAAGCACACCGTGGTCGACCGAGGAGGTGACGACGTTCCTACATCTCATTCAGATAATATTTGTTTAAAACATTTGACAAACACATGTATATGAAAAAAAAAAGGATTTATTTATGTTCAATACAATGAATACAATACAATGCTTGCTGTGATCACTTTCCTTCTTGCTGTGATAACAAGCCACACACCAAGAAACAAGTAAACGATTGCTTCCACATCCTCCATTGTTGTGTGTGTTTTGTGAGTTGTGTCGCATTGAAGATGACGCCACTGCAGTTTTACCCAGCGTCGCTCCGACCAAAAAGCTGATCGCCCCGCCTACACTGCGTTGCTACCCCAGGTCCTAAACTGTAATGGAAATGCGCCACGGCCTCGGCCGGCCAGCGAGGCAGCCCGAGGCCTGAGCGAGGACGCTTAGGGACGCTTAAACGGGGCTACCCCGTTGCAGTGGAAATGCGCCATAAGAAAGCTTGAGGAGAGACCGCTGAATTTTACACATTGCTTGCGATTTGAAAGATAGTTTGCAAACCAACCAACAGCTCGGTCAGACAGGCCTATATGGGATAACTTCTGGCATAGAATGCCGTGGTCCACAGTATCAAATGCCTTGGATAAGTCTATGAAAAGGGCAGCAAAGTAGCTCTTTGCATCCAAGCCTTCAACAATGTCATTCACTACTTTCAAAGCAGCCGTTACTGTACCGTGCTGCTTCCTAAAGCCTGACTGGTGAGGAGATAGAATGTTGTTCAAGCTTAAATATTCTTCGATTTGATCATTCACCAGCCTTTCAAGTACTTTAGCTAAAATAGAGAGCTTGGAAATTGGTCTGTAATTATTCATCACCATGGGACAGAGATGTTCACAAGTCTTTTTTTGCAAGTCCAAGTCAAGTCTCAAGTCTTTGGTCACGAGTCCAAGTCAAGTCTCAAGTCTTTGTGGGGTGAGACTTGATCAAGTCTCAAGTCTTTGGTCACGAGTCCAAGTCAAGTCTCAAGTCTCTAAAAAAATAAAAGTCTCATGTCTCTTCTGGTTGTAATAAGCCTTCTATTGTCTGCTGCTATAGTAGGCTTCATCTGCTGGACACACAATTAACACCATTTACCAGCCAAATGCTGGTAAATCATACAAGTGGCTGGTAGTACTGTATGTTGCACGCACCAGCCAAAAATAACAATGGCAATCTCTTGAGTGGCTGGTAAAATGTCAACATGCCATTTGGCCAGTGGACAAACATTTAAAAATGTGACCTCTGCAACCGTATTGTTTAATTACACTGGATCTCTAATGACATCTTTTAAGTCTACTATTAATAAACATATTCCTCTATCCTCTCACTCAAACCCAGTGTAATGGTAACCTATAAACCTGTAACATTAACGTTACGTGGTCAACAATAAACCTGTAACCTGCCTATAAACCCACAGATGTATTTATGTATGTAACAGGGTTTCCGTTAGCCGGTAATTACCGGTTTTTAGCTGGTAAAATTTATAAAAAACCGGTAAATTCAAAACCTGACGGTCAAAATGTCTGGTAATAATTAGGGAGGCTCCGATCGATCGGCCGCCGGTCATTATCGGCCGATATTCACTCTTAATAGTTTGATCGGTGCTCTCTATAAAGGCCGATCAGGAGAGCTGGATCTGATCGATATGGACATAAACGTGAGTGAAGTGTAACCGGACGCGAGAGAGAGATCAGATCGGCTGCTGAGTCTGACCGAGACACGCAGCTCTGCATAATCACCTGAAGCCCCGCCCTCTGTTTAGCGGGCTGCAGGAGCTGCATGATAAACTGACGTGCTGTCAGGAGAGAGAGAGAAGGGAAAAGAGAGGATCCGTTTCTCCCATGTTATTATTCAAAGTTGATGTAAACTTCTGAATAATGTACGTTATCTACTACAAGTAGTTTGTTTGAATGTAATAATTATGTTGTTTGTTGTTTGTGGAATCATTTATTGAAAAATGAATCTGAATTTTTCGATCTGTTACGATTATAAACTGAAGCAATATAAAAATGAGCCCCGTGAACTGAGTTTTAAACTGAAGCATATCTGCTCATAGTCCGGTAATTACATGCTAACGGAAACTCTGCTACACAACTATTATTATTATTATTGAAATATGACCGGTAAGTTTCAAATTAGTCCGGTAAAATGAATTCTGCCCGGACATTTGACCAGCGAGAAAAAATCCTAGCGGAAACCCTGGTATGTAACTATGTATTTTTCTACGTTTAACATTAGCCAGTAGATGGTGGCAGCGGGTAATGATTAACGTTACCGACCTTTTTTATGTCATGTCAAGAGTTGGATGTCAACGCCACTCAACTCAAACAAGTGTGACAAGCAATTCACTAATCTTTTCAAATATTCAGTTACAAAGCTAGTAGCAAGCTAAGGTAACATTACACAGCTGATGCTGAGCTAAACATATTTGCTAACCGTCCATATGCGTTAATGTGACTGACCTCTCCGGGTGAGTTTTCAAGTGCCTGATGAAATTCGACGTTGTTGCGCCAGCATCCTTGATTTTGATATTGCAGACTTTGCAGTGTGCGCTCCTTTTGTTGGTGCCGCCGGCGTTTTGTTCGAAGTTTTTGTAGTTGAACCTAATTACAAGCGGTACAGCCGCAGGTGTGCCGCCGGTCGCCATTGTGTTACTACGAGGTAGTAACAGAGGCGCGCACGTCTGCGTAATGAGCCCGGCTAAAATAACTGGATGGCCTACCTGCCTGTCAGCCTTCCATCTGGGCACAAACTTATCTCGTGCCCTCATTGGTCATGTGTGCGTTCGTGTGTGTTGGAGGAGGCGGGCTCTATAAGGAAGTAGCAGCCTCTAGCAGATTATCTCCGGTTGTGTATTTTCAAATTCTAGCGATCTCGAGCCGGTTTCTCTCAAATTTACCTACCCCACCTTTAATACGCCAAAAATAGAAAACACAATGATTGTTCACGAGTCCCAACACACGAGTCCAAGTCGAGTCTGAAGTCTCTGTGTGTGCGACTTAAGTGCGACTCGAGTCCGAGTCGCAGACTCGAGTCCCCATCTCTGCCATGGGATCACCACCTTTCAATAAGGGGAGAACATTTGCAGTTTTCCAAACATCTGGAATGACATTGCTTGTTATAGAAAGATTAAAAACATGACACAGTGGTTTGGCTATAATATCTGCAGCTAGCCGTAGGAAATAAGGGGGGAGATCGTCCAGGCCTGCTGATCTTTTGGGGTCTAGGCACTTTAGAGCCTTACAAACCTCCCCAACATTGAAGGGGTTGAAGGAGAAAGTGTGGCTTCTGGAGGCATGACTAGTGGTGATGGAGGGAGAAGATTTACCAAAAGATAATGTGTCAAACAAGGAACTGGAGGCAATACAATGTTTATTAAAACAATTATGCATCTCTGTCTTATTTGACACAGGGGTGGAGTCAACAACAATGTTAGGAGGCAGCTCTAAGGAGCGAGAGCTGGCAGAGAGGGATTTTATGGTATGCCAAAATCTCCTATGATCGTTTAAACTGTCTGTGGTCTGGGATAAGCAGTGGCGTTTTTATATGTACAAAAGTGGTGGGGCACAAAAAACTTAGGTGTCTATAAGCTTCTGCAGTGAGGTTCATGGCTGGCGAGGCACTGGCACTGACTCTTCAGGTTTACAAATATTATATTTTGACCTAAATCAAAATATAATATTATTTTCAAAAGCTTTTTTTGTCTGATGCTTCAATTAATTTTAAACAGACAGTTCAACAGAAGGATACCCAAAAAATGTAATTTTATCAATTAAATATTGAATTGTTCTCTCTTAGTAAGATCCCATTTTCAATAACATTGCGGTCTTACCTTGACATGAAGATGAAGTCCATTTGCCTATCCCTCTGGACAAAAATCTCTATTACTTTTTTATAAAAGTCCTCCTTATCTTCTTGTAGTTTCAAAAGTCTATGATAAATCTAATTTAATCAATAGATTTATGATTCGAATAATTTTAGGACGCCTCACTGCAGCTCTCTCGTCTCCTCTTCACACACCACACTTTTCGCGGCACACATACTTACAGCCAATCAGCTCTGAATGATGTGAGATGACGTGTGGTGGGGATGGCAGCCCAGTGCCCCTATGGTCATTATTTTTTTGTCACACACATTAAATAGGAAAATAGTCTGAGCAGTGTAGTTTTTACAGTCACCATTGACTTCATGTCATTTCATTTCAAACCTTTATTTAACCAGATTGGTCCCATTGAGATCATAGATCTCTTTTTCAAGGGAGACCTGCAGTAAGAGGGAGGGGCAGGATCGGGTTTTGTCCCACATGGCTTTAAACAGCTCAATAGGCACACACTGTAGACACTAATTAGAAGAACACAGACTAAAACAGCAATGTACAGACGAATCAGATGATTAAACAAGATCTTAAAATATATTTAATATATTTTTTTATTTATTTTTTGCATATTTGTAATACTTTCTTCTGACACTAGGCCCCACCTAATGACCAGTCACCACTGGGGATAAGTAAAAATCGCTTTTGGCTTTTTTAATGGAAGCAGTACAGCGATTACGCAGTTGACGAAAAAGAAGCCAGTCAGCCTCAGAACCTGTATTCTGCCCAAAGGAGATTCCTCTTGCGTAAGAGGGCAGCCAGATCAGAAGTGAACCTGGGCTTATCACGGCCCTTCACCCTGAACCGGCGAAACGGAGCATGTTTATCTAAAAAATAACTAAAACTATCATAAAAATACTTCCAAGCATGGTCAACATCACCAATAATTAAAATACGATCCCGTTTAAAATGAACTAAGACATGAAGAAAGGCTTGCTCTATGAAGTGCTTAACATTTCTTTTCAGAACAACACAGGGTTTGGTACGGGGGATTTTGGTATCCCTAATAGCACCAACTAGACAATGATCACGTAGGTCATTAGCAAAGACCCCGAATGCAGTATATTTATGGGGTTGATTAGTAATTAAAAGATCGATAAGAGATGATTTATTTAGACACCTGGTGTTAAGACGAGTAGGACTTTCAATTAATTGTGTACAATTTAGAGACATAGAATGAGCTTTAAAATCATCAGATGGATGGTGAAAGCTAGTCCCAGTTAAAATCACCTACCAGGATGATTTCCTTAAACTGTAGTTGAGATAAAAGCTGCATTAGCGAGGATAATGTGTCGTTTGTAGCAGTAGGGGGGCCTATAGCGACCAACAACAGTTAAAAACTGACCACCCGATAAATCAATCTTTAGTGCTAAGATTTAAAACTGTTTAACAGCAGATTTGAAGAAGATGACCTGTGCAGCAAGATTATGTTTTAGGTAAATCGCCACGCCACCACCTTTCCTGGGGCGGTCCGAACGATAAATATTTATCCGACATCTTTATCCAATATTTTCTTTGAAAGCCAAGTCTCAGAAACAATAATTAGATCAGCTCCAGTTGACTCTGACCAAATTCGCAACAACAACTTCTGTTTGTATCCACCAGTTAAAATGTTCGAATTACATTGAACCAGAATTGTCTCCCTTTTTTCTTTAACAGTGAAGAAAATTGGATATGTTAATTGAGATTTTGACCGCAAAACTCAAAATGTCCCCGGTTTTAATTTTGAAAATCTGGTCACCTTAGCTTAGGCTCCATTTCAAATTTGATTCTGAATGTGTGACTAACAAATCATATTGAGACCTAACTTAAAACATTTCAGAATCAGTCTCCATTAAATCAGAATTCCATCTTATGTTAGATACGAGGGGGTTAGTTTTACATGCAAGCCCTTGTGTCTGTACAAACATTGCTAACATCAACTTAACAATGTGCCCATTGAGTACCCTGACTATTAACATACAGTAATACATACAGTCATAAAGCAATCAGTAAGATTACATTAAATCACTAGGCTACAGGTTGACAAGAGTGGAAGTTTAACAGTTTTTAAAGTCATGTGCTCTGGCTATAGGCTAATGCTATGCTATGCTAGGGCCAGTTAACAGACAGAGCACCAGGCCTGGTTGAAGTCCCAACATATGACCAATACTTTGATTTGAAATACCTGAAAAATAAACAACATTCCATCCACCAACCTTACATGGTGCCACCGTATCCTCTTGAATATATCACAATTATTGAGTTTCATAATAAAAAGGCTCTGTGATTTCCTGAAATGGCTGGTCATTGTACATTTAAGCAACTATTACTTAAACATAAGGATCATCTGGGTGACTTTTTAGTGACAATAATGCATAATTGGAATTGTCACGAAACAATGTGGCTCATTTATGTGTTGTTGTCTTAAATGCATAAAGAGACATGTACACATCATATTGTTCATTTCTATACTATAACAGTTGCCCAGTGGTACATGGTAGGGCTGAACGATTCATCGATTTTAAATCGAAACCGCGATTTGAAATGATGCGATTATGCAATCGCAAAGCCTGCGATTTTCTTGTGTGTCAGTCATCCACACCAATCAGAAGTGCTGTGCTCCACATGTACCAGCCATTGTTAATCAATCAGAAGTGGCCCATGATAGAAGGTGATGGCAGGTGATTGGATCAATCTGTCTAAGTGCTTTTGAAAGTGCCTGCCCTTTCCAAATGGCTTCCAATGGAGCTTTAGATGGTTTGGTGAAACAAAGCATCTGAGTCAGGCTAGTAATGCTCCATCACATGTTTTACATCTATTACAGGGTGAATCTTAAGCTGAAGCTTGACTTTAAAGCAACCCAATGGAAGTTTCATGTAAGTTTAGTTCTATTTTGTCCCTAGTGACCGCCAGAGGCGGTGCTTCTAGCACTGGATATGTCCATCGCACGCATGCGCAGTTCGAGTACCTAATAACAACAAAGTCACCTGTGACCCACGTCACTACGGCTACATAGGCCGGCGTCACTAGTGGATCGGTTCCTTTTCATCTTCTCGCTTCGCGAGAGTACCGCGGCTACATTCTTGTAGCCTACAGCGTTAAGGTTTGAACGTTTGATCTGATGGATTTCTCTGCAAGCAGCTGGCCGCGTGCAGCTTCGCGACTGACAGTCGGAGCTACGGGTTGTTAACGTGTCCTCCAGGAGCTGTGGCCGGCTGTGCAGAGCCTCGACGGACAGGTTTGTGTCAACTTGTTGCTGGTGATGGCTGTGTCCCTGCACCCTCTCCCAGCCAAGTTGTCCTGATTGTTGTCTTATTTATTGTTTGGCTTAGACTTTCTGGTGACGACAGTGTTCCTGCTTCCTCTCCCATAAAGTTGCCCTTATTATGCTCTTTTGAAAGTTCTGCTTGTGGCGTTGTGCCCGAGCTATCATTAGCATTTGAGTCCCAGCTTTAGCTGCGTCCCTCATTTAAGTTAGTATGGAAAGCCCAGTGTGCCATATTTTGCCCATTTTTTGTTTAGATGCAGAGAGTAAGGTAAGTACTGGCGATAGTTACTACTGTAACTACGGTCCTAGGCCATGTAAGCACTGTCCATAGTTACTACTGTAACTACGGTTCTAAGCCGTGTAAGTACTGGCCATAGTTACTACTGTAACTACGGGTCTAAGCCGTGTAAATACTGGCCATAGTTACTACTGTAACTACGGTTTTGATTGTTAGCAACAGCCGCTTGGCTAACATCTTGCATGTTTTATCAAAGCTTCTTTATTTAAACTCAGCTGGTGAAGGCAGTGCTCTCGCTCCCGCTCCCTGTAACGTATTGCTCTGATTGTTAGCAGCGGCCGCTTGGCTAACATCTGGCGTGTTCTGTTGAGCTTCGTTGTTTAACTCACCCAGTGAAGGCAGTATTTTTCGCCCCCGCTCCTGGTAGACGTGCTGCTTGATTCTTAGCAGCAGCCGCCTGGCTAAGCTGCCCTGTTAAGCTTCTTTATTTAATCCAGCTAGGTGAAGGCAGTGCTCTCGCTCCCGCTCCCTCTGCCGGTAACGTGGGTGTAGTTACATCCCTCTCTGTGTTCGGCGAGTAGGAGCATTGCTCTAATCTTTCCGTTCAGCAGGTAGCCGGTGAAGGCTGTGTTCTCGCACCCGCTCCCGGGTACGCTGCACCTGGCATTCGTTATGAACTCAACCAGTGAAGGCAGTGTTCTCGCCCCCGCTCCTGGTAGACGAGTTGCTTGATTCTAGCAGCAGCCGCCCAGCTAAGCTGTCCTGTTAAACGTCTTTATTTAATCCAGCTAGGTGAAGGCAGTGCTCTCGCTCCCGCTCCCTCTGCCGGTAACGTGGGTGTGGTTACATCCCTCTTTGTTTTCGGCGAGTAGGAGCATTGCTCTACTCTTTCCGTTCAGCAGGTAGCTGGAGAAGGCTGTGTTCTCGCGCCCACTCCCGGCTACGCTGCATCTGGCTACCTACAGACTGGCTCATTCATGTAGCGCCTGTATGGCTTCTCTTGAGCCCGAGGACGGCCATGACCGCTGCCCCCCTTTGCCTTGGCCTCGAGCATTTGAGGGAGGGTCTCACGCAAAGCGCCTGCATGAGCTGTAGATTCATGCCTCGGGCGCTCAGAGTGGCTAGAGTCGCAGAGGTGGCACCTCTCCTCGTCACAACTTCCTCCAGCTCAGTCTGACCGTTCCCGGCGACTTGATGGAGGGATGGCTATGGGTTCACCCCCCAGGTAGAGGGCTAGCTGCCGTCATGGAGCAGACTAAGTCGCTCCTGTTGGCCCTTCAGCCAGGGGCCGGTGCGGGGGCTACTAGCTTGCCGCCTGGCCCTCCTTCGGTTGCCACACCTCTACTTGAGGATGCCATGTCGCTAGCGGCACAGGACAAACCTCTTCTATGAAGGGGGGGGCGGGGCCCCGCTCACCCCCGAGGAGGCTTCTCACTCCTCTGCACAGAGATTTCTGCAGGGCACGGAGGACGCCTTCATGGCGGCCATTATTTGTGCGGCCCTGGTACGCTTGCAGCTTCAGGTTCCGCTTGGCCGACTCGGCTCAGGCTAGCGCCTTTTTCAGGCATAACCCTGCCCTTTTTCACTCCCACTGTTCCTCCTTCAGAGGAGTACCTGAGGGAGCTCCATGCAGGCTGGAGAGACACCAGGGCCCTCTCCCACTCTGCTGCCAGGCAGGATCCGGCGAGGGTGGGGCTGGGTCGCTTGCCATCCATTGAGCCTGCCATCGCCTCCCCGATTCGGGCTCCTGATGCCAGGTGCCCTCGGCCTCAGTGCAGGGTCACAAACGAGCTGCTCTGCAGGGCCTACGACACAGCGGCACGGGAACTCCCTCTCCCATCTGATACTGGCTTTCTCTACCTCTCTGCACCAGGCTCCGGCTGAGCCTTCTTTGCTGGGCCTCAGTGATGCATCACTGTAAGCCTTTGCCCTAATGTCTAGGGAATGGGGATGAGTTATGTCCTTATTGGTGCAGACTCGTCGCCAGGTTTGGCCTACTCAGTCACCACTGTCTGAGACATGTCCTCCGTAGTGAGCCAGTCGAGCCAGGGGAGCTGTTTGGGGCAGCTGCCCTGTAGGCACTGGAGCGTGCTGCCTAATCTAGGCAGACCAGGCAGCAGCTCTCGGGTCTTTATAGGCCTGTGCCCGCTCCCAGCAGGCCCAGGGGCCCCTCTAGCAGCCGCTCTCAGCCACCAGCTTACAGTGGTGGTCTGCGCAGGTCCCAGCGCCCCACTCATCCACCTCCCAGGGGCTTTCGTGCTGCCGGCCTTCTAGGCGGCCTCATGCCTCAGAGCCTTAACGGCGCCCCCCAGGGGACTCCGGAGGCTAGGGGGTTAGGCCCTGAGACTCTCGAGGACGGTCGTCGGCTGCTTTCCCAGCAGCAGCTCAGTTACTGGGCAGTCTGTACTTCTGACCCTTGGGTGGTTTCCACCTTAACCCAGGGATACGAAACGCAGTTCCGGCCCCTAGCCTTCGGCCGGGCCAAAATGACAGTCGTCAGCGATCCGGCAGAGGCCCTATCCGGATTTCGCCTGATCTTGGACCTCAGAGGAATCAACAGATTCCTGAAGGTGCTGCCACTCTATATGCTGACCACAGCACATGCACAGCCGTGGACTTGAGGGATGCCTACTTCCACGTGGGCCGGGCCACATGGTGCCTTATATTGAGTTCCTTCGGCCCTTGGGCAGGCTGCCTCGGCCTTTGGGCCCGCTGGCATTGCGCCCCATGCAGATGTGGCTGAACAGCCTTCACTTGGATGCCAAGTGGCACAGGCGCAGGGAAGTCAGGCGCAGCGTTGCCTCCACTCTCGGTCACACTGGAGGGGCAGGCCCTATCTCCTGATGGGCGTGCCCATGGGCGCCATCCCATCCCGCCAGGAGACCGTCACCATAGGTGCAGGTCTCTCAGGGTGGGGTGCAGTACGGCAGGGCAGGACCGTTCAGGGTCAGTGGTCTGCCCAGAAGGGTGCACGCCATGCTAACGTGCTAGAGCTTTGGGCTGTGCAGCTTGCACTCACGCACTTTCTACCCCTACTGGGGGGCAAGAATGTGCGTGTTCCTTGGGGCAGCATGTACGCTGTTGACCAGACAGCAGTCCCTTCTAGACAGTGGCCGTGCTCACTCCACTCTGAATTTATGTGGCTGCTATTTCTGCCCGACATATTCGGGTCGACGGTGCCACGGCGGGGTGCCACAGGTCGGTGTCCCTCTTCCTGAGAGGGGCTTTAGGCAGCATCCCCCTAGCACCCCGAGGGCTACAGCTTGAGACCTGCCCCTGCTGCCGGATGCCCTATCATCTCCTCCCTTCGAGCCCCTGGCCAAGGTGGAGCTTAAGTGGCTGTCCTTAAAGGCAGCATTTCTGCTTTCCATGACCTCAGGGAAACGAGTTGGAGAGCTACATGACTTCTCCGTGAGCGATACATGCCTGAGGTTGAACTCCGATGACTCAGGTGTTGCCCTCTGGCCAAACGTGGCGTTCCTGCCCAAGGTGCTTCCACTAGCCCACTCCAATCGGCCTATCCAGCTGGCGCACTTTAACGTCCCACAGGAGAACGGCACGCCTGAGTTGCTGTGCCCTGTGCGTGCCCTAGAGGCGTATATTGGTGCTACGCCCCATATACGACAGTCAGAGCAGCTCTTCATTTGCCATGGCGGCACAAGAAGGGGCTGTGCTCTCTCCAAGCAGCGGCTGTCTCACTGGGTTGTGGATACAATCTCACATGCCTATGGGACCAGTGGCCGCCCCCCGTCATCAGGGGTGAGATGTCACTCTACAAGGAGCATCTCAACGTCTTGGGCTGCCCTGAGAGGGGTGTCCCTGGAGATCATCTGCGCTACGGCGTCATGGGCATCGTCTGGCACATTCTCCAGGTTCTACCGGGTCAATGTCGCCACTCCCCATCCTTTGGGCGTGATCCTGTTGCCGAGCTCCGCTGCTTCCAGCTAGGTAAGCAAGTGTTCGGATTCTTCATGACATGGTTGGTTTAGTCATCCAGTGCTAAAAGTACCACCTCTGGTGGTCAGTAGGGATGAAATAGAACGATAGTTACGGCTGTAACTACGGTTCTGTGAATCCCGGATGACCGCCAGAGTTTCCGGTCACTCAGAATTCTTGTGTGCTCATCGTTTAGCTATCGTCCCCGTGATTAATCTTCAAGGTCTGGGATTGGATGTTGGAGTGGCAGTGCGCCAAGGTTACGACCGAGCGTCAAACAGCTGTTTGAAATGGAACGAAACCACGCCAGACTATCCGAAACTGGAATCGAACGCCCCCCCAGAACTACACATGCTGGCTATTGTGTTTCGCAAAATGTTCTATGGGACGTCTCTACTGAACGTTTTCGTTTTTCCCACAATTAGAAGTTGCCAGTATTAAACACATTGGTGTTATCAAATGTAAAACATATCATTAATACATGGGTGAAAATCGCTTGTGTCCATAATGCGCAGCATTAATATATACCCACATGACAGCTCATCGTTACTTTGTAATTCTACTCCACGACAATTCAGAGGTTAACCTGGTATTTTGACTCCACTGCATTTATTTGAGTTACTTTGCAGATTCTGATTAATGATGTGAAATATAAACAACCCTTAAATCAGACTTTCCGCACTCTCTCCGCAATGGAGCGAGCTTACGTTTCATTTTCGATTGCATGATATAGCCCAGCGCAACACCTTCATCACACATGTTGCCACTTGTTTGTACCATTTTCCGGCAATTTGTAATCTGTTCTAGAAAAACGATGTGTTTTTTAGGATTTCAAGAAGCATATACAACAAACAATGGATGTATTTTATGAACATTTATCCATGCTGAAAGTAGATTTAGATGTTTTAGGAGTGAGATAGAGATTATTATCTGATATATGCATCCAATGAAGTAGTGTATAAAGTCTGTTGATGATCAGAGGCTGTTGTTGGGGCTGCATAAACGTTTTTTATTTTAGTTTTTTAGGCAGACCATGCAGGCCAGCCCAATGGTCACCAAGGTTCATGTTTTAATAGCATTTTTACAAAAAAAACAGCCCAGACGGGCTTAACATGTGAAAAAATTGCTTAGACCTCAGAGAGTTAAACTTGGGCATGCGACCATAGTTTTACTGTATTTTGTTTTGAAAATCCACAGCGGAGGTTTGTGTCGTACTATGCGGTGTATTTTGCATTTCTCAGTAGCCAACGATCTGTGAGTCTGTTGGCTCAGACATAAACTCCGTAATAAATGTAGTGTACATTTCATAAGAGTGAGCATTTTAAATCGCATTTGAACTAAATGCTTATATAATCTGTATTTGTATTGTTGATTTATTGTGTGAACGAGGCGATACAGAGAAGTTTAAAGAGCCTGTGACAGCCTCCCAACAACTGTTGTGCAATGAAATATTGGGCTACTAGTCATCTCGAATCGTCACCTTAAAAAAGAAGGTGCGATACCGTTCAGATAAATATCAATCATTTCGAACATCGCGGGGAAATCCTTCGACTCATTTTGAAGTTTTGGGGGAAGCCGGAAATGACGTCAATGCAGGAACGCTTCACTGTGCGGCGAGAGAGCCAAACACGGACAAAGTGTGTTGTCATGCGTAGAAATTGTGAATTACTGAGTTTAGGCACGTTAATAACGTTTGAATGAAGTTGACTACAGTATATTCACATTTGTCAGTGATTTCATGTCAATTCGGCGACATAAACATAAATGATCGTGGTGAAGATGATGATTACATTAGGATTAAAATCGGCAGTGAGAGCTGCTGAATTTCCTCCCATCGGATGTGATATAAAAACAAATCGATTATTTTTGTAGTTGTAAACTCAAGTGGATTAAACTACATTTATTAGCGCTTTCATGTCAATTCGGCGAACATATGATACATGAAATGATCGTGAGGATGATGATTAAAAATCGTTTGTTTGAGCCGGTCTGCATTTCCTGATGAGAAAACAAACCGATGCTTTTTGTAGTTGTAGTACACCAACATGGATTAAACGTGTGGTTTTTTTACCACAATGTTGGGGAAATTAATGGTTAAAATGCACGGATTATGATTATTATTATTCCCACTCCGATCGGGACACGAGGTCCACCGTTTCCCCGCAGCGAGGCTCCCCCCGTTGACAGTTTACGTGGGCTGGGCTGGGTGCAGTGGCGGACTGGCCATCGGGACCAATCCCGATGGGCCGGTACCGAAGTGGGCCGGTCGGATAAGTCACTAGCACATCCCCCACTCCCCCCGTTGACAATTTACTAGCGGTACCGAAGTGGGCCGGTCGAGAGTCCCGGGCTGATTTTTAGTCCCAGTCCACCACTGGCTACATGACCGTATGATCGCCCATATTGACGCACCTAATTCCTAAACTTCTAACAGATAAAACATAAACCGATCCTTCAGCCACATATGAGCTCTCAGACACGTTCAAAATTAAACTGTCATCGCTGTCATCGCTTGCTGCTGTGTGCGCCATCGTGCGTTTGCATGCAGATGCTGGTATCCGGAACGGTGCAGCTGGAGCTCTTGGCCCGCAATTACGTCACACATCATTTGGCGGGATTTAAAGAATCCCTAAGAAGATCCAGAATATGGTCAACATTGAAGGGAAGATTAATGGTTATCAAAGTACAAATATCGCAAATCAGTCCAGTAACGGTTTCAAGGGGACAATATTTACTAAAATTGATGGGTTTGGATGATGGGTGAAACCTGTGTCACAGGCTCTTTAAGCTGTCATTATTAGGCTGTTATGTATTGTTGGAGTGGTAAGCAGGCCAATTGTTTTTGAATATTTGTGGAGTTAGGTGGTCCGTGAGTGTTTTTTTATTGGTTAAGTGGTCCTTGGTATGAAAAGGTTTGAGAAACACTGCGCTAATGGATTATCAACGGGGGGAGCCTCGCTGCGGGGAAATTATACAGATGGCAAATCCGCCCCTGAAAAATGTCTATGGACACGTAATTATTAACAATAATTTTTCAAAAGATTGATTACAAAAATTGATAATTTTTTTTAGTTTTTGTTATCATCTCTTGACCCCCACTTTGGGAACTCCTGGTCTATGGCATGGTAAATTAGACAATTCTCCCTCAATAATATAATTACGCTTTACCTGAACCTCATCATGACACAATAGAGGACCACAGGAATGTAATTTCCCGTGTTCAGTGAATGCAACAGAGGCAAGACACCAGACCAACCAGAGAGTTGCATGGACATAAACGTGTGCTTGTGTCATTGAAGCTCGGCTCTGTGTGTGTGCGGTGTGTGTGTGTGTGTGTGTGTGTGTGTGTGTGTGTGTGTGTGGCAATAGCGTATTTAGTGTGAGAGAGAGAGAGACCGAGAGAGACCGAGAGAGAGAGAGAGAGAGAGAGAGAGAGAGAGAGAGAGAGAGAGCGAGAGAGAGAGAGAGAGAGAGAGAGAGAGAGAGAGAGAGAGAGAGAGAGAGAGAGAGAGAGAGAGAGAGAGAGAGAGAGAGAGAGATGCCAGCAGGGACCGTTTGTTCCACAACAAGCTGTAGGAGGGTACTCTCCTCTCAGATTTTCATCAGGAAATGCAGCCCGGCTCAAACAAACGATTTTTAATCATCATCCTCACGATCATTGAATGTATCTTATGTTAGTCGTAGTCAACTACATTAAAACTTTATTAACGTGCCTAAACTCAGTAATTCACTAAAAAAAGGTTTATTTGTAACGGAGTCTCATCATCTCCCCACGGGCAAACAAGAATATGTACAGTGGTAATAGTTTACTGTATTATTACTGTTTAATATTACTGCTATAACAACCACACATTGTTGTTTTTTTAAATAGTCTGAATTAAATGGCACCTCTCAGGTGATCAGCTGATCAGCTGTGTGTGACTCTCTTTGTTTACACACCTAATGGCCCATCAGCCACAGCTCCCCCTGTGATCTCCCACCCCCCTGTGATCTCTCTTCTCCAGCAGTAAAGTTTAACTGTAGTTTCGGGTTTGCATATTTATTCAGTGATCTGTCTCTTCCTCTCTACTGCAGACAGCTGATCGCTGTCAGACCGGACCATGGCTGTAAAGGAAGAGGGGTGAATAGTTCCCCCTCGACACATAGACAGATTTTTTGTCTGATTGACGTAAACCTTTCGCGACTGCAAACATTTTTCAACAAAAAAACATTGACCATACCGTTCACCAGCCCCCACCCCCCTCTAAGTGACAAGCTGAGGTGTCAACACATACTGTGTGAACCAAGACCTAAACAAAGACCAAAGGTTGAGCAGTGATGGATGCTGCCACAATGGAACTCATGAAATAAACAGCTGATTCCTCACACACACAGTAGCCTGTTGTTTCTATGCATAAAATAGTGAGAAACATGTCTCTGATTAATAATTATATAACTTATTTTCTCCATAAAAGCTGGTGGGTTGAAAGCAATACGGGAGGTGAAAATAACTATATTGTAGAATACAGAAGAATTGTGACGCCGTGGCATTATCTGAAAACTGACAGCATAATTACATGTATGGCCCAGGACACACATATGTATTTAGAAATGTTTTAAACAAGTTTAAATAAAAGGCTGGAGTGTTTCTTGCTCTGCCAGGTACAACAAGTGGGATTTATATTTTATTACTATACTGTAGCATATCGTTTTGTATTCCCACTGTCACGGATATAATCATATTCTGCATCGAATAAGGTACATTTAATCATTTAATGATTAAATCATTTCATTAATCAATTCTATTTAATGTGGTTTAATCCATGTGAGTTTACGTGGATTTTTATTTTATTTTATTTAACCTTTATTTAACCAGATAAAAGCATTGAGATAAAATCTCATTGTCAATGCTGACTTGGCCAAGAAGGCAGCAACGTTACACATAACACAAACATATAAAATACAGAGAGAACATAACTAAGAAAACAAAAGATGAAAAAGCAGTCACTACATTGTGCACATTTAGGCTGCAACCACACGAGGACAAAAACGGTCGTTTGCGTTACTGTTTAGTGTCATATAGACCGTTCGGCCACACGAGGACGACCGAATACGGCACTAAACGACTGAGGAAACGATAACGGGTCCCAAGGTGGATAGAACGGCATACGCAACTCTCTGGGGGGTCAAACGGCTCCGTGTGTACGCCCTATCCGAACATTTTCAGATCACTGATAGTGATTGCGCAATAGCCCCGCCTCTCCCCACCTCTTCTGCTCACCTCCGCTTACCCCGCGCCATTGCTGAAGTGTTTCGCCACCAACAACAACAACAACAATGGCGGATCGCAGAGTTGCCATCGTGCTCCGGACGCTATTGACCATGCTACAGTTGTTTGTGCAACATCTACAGCAATAATGATGAGGCAATAGCCCCGCCTCTCCCCACCTCTGCTGCTCACCCCCGCGTCAAAGTAAACTGCACACTGAATTCAGATTATTTATCTTTCTCTCGATATGGACCTAAACGCGAGTGAAGTCTAATCTGACAGGACGGAGACACGCAGCTCTGCTCACCTGCAGCTCCTCCCGCTGCAGCAAAACACACACTTCAAGTCAGATCATCACCCTTAGCTATTTTAATTACCTCTCAAACTCCCTAAACTAGTTATAAATATGTTTATTTTTACTGTCGACCGGGTCACTCGTTACTGGATCAGCTGCTGCATGAGACAGACACTGACGCTGTCCGAAGAGAGGGAGGAAAAAGAGAGGCTCCGTGTATTTTATTATTATATTATATAGAGTCGTTATTCATTTGTTTTAAAGCTCAATAAATAACAAAGAAGACCTTTGACCGGCACTTTTATAATTTTGTCCGGAAGATTTAAACTTTAATACACGTTGACTGGCGAAAAACTCTGCCCGGTTCCCTCGGCCCCCACCGCGGAGAATAAACAGAAGGGCAACCATGACAACCATGCTTCTTCGCTGCTTTTGTGGAGGAAGTTACAGCGCCACGTACAGGCTCGGCATATGTACTGCAGCTTCTCCAGCGGTTGGAGCTAAACGGAGCGGTCTCGTGTGGACAGACACTATCCGGATAACTATTGCGTGTGGACGGAAGCTTGTTTGCGATTGCGTTTGCGTTAATCCTATGCGTTTAGCCGTTTTCGTCCTCGTGTGGCCGCAGCCTTAGACAGTAAGAAAGGTGCACTACTTATTTCTGCAAGAGGAGCTGGTGGTAAGGACTTCAGACAACTTCAATTTAAAACAGGCTATTGAGACAAATGCCCTCAGTTTTAGGCTTGATTGAAGGTCATTCCAAGACCAAGGACCATAATAAAAAGACTCCTTTTCCCAGCCTGGAACAGTATCCAGGCACTGGATCTGAGGTTGTAAGAGTCACAAACTGGGGCAAATCTGGCACAGATGTAGAGTGGAAGCTTTCCTAAAATGGCTTTATACATTAATAAAAACCAATGCTTTATCCTACGCATAGTAAGTGAGGACCATCCAGTATACAGTTTGCAATGATGAGTCCTATAGGGTGCATTTGATATATAACGCAGTGCAGCATGGTAGAGTGGGTCAAGTTTGGCCAAAACAGTGGGACAGGCAAATCTATAAATGGTATCACCGTAGTCCAGCTGGGACAGGAATAAGCCAGAGACCAACCTTTTATGGGATAAAATTGAAAAACAACATTTAAGTCTGTAAAGGAAGCCAAGAGTGAATTTCAATTTATTTGTTAGAACTTCGATGTGATGTTTAAAGTTCAGATTACTGTCCAACCAAAAGCCCAGATATTTGTAGGTATCGAAAAACTCAACAGAGACGCCATCAAGGGTGTCAATGGAGAGGCAAGAGGACACTGACTTGGGAGCTAAAAGCATTGCTTTGGTTTTCTTACAGCCCGTCCACACAGCGGCGTTGGAAGCTTCTGCCCATTCAATTTGAATGGGGTGACGTCACTTTTCGCCGAACTGCATTGTGGGAAGCAGAGCGGAGCTTTCCTGGCGTTTCAGGCTGCAAAAGTTGAGCAATGTTCAACTTTTGAAGCTTCTGAAGCTTTCGGTGGAAGCGTCAGCCAATCAAATCATATGCCAGTACAAGCTCTAGCCAATCAAACCGCTGCTTGTGTGTCAGGGGCGGGAGATTCATGTGATTGGTTGTTGGTCGAGCTTCAGACAATTCAATTCAATTCAAAACCTTTATTTATCCAGGTAAAATCCCATTGAGATCAATGATCTCTTTTTCAAGGGAGACCTGCAGATCTCCCTTGACACGCCCGCCGGCAAGCTTTTTCCAAAGCAATTTGGAATCAAGAAGTGCATGCTGCAGCGTGATAAAATCAGATTTTAAATTGGAAATGGCCATATCCAGAGAAGGAGCACATGAGTATACAATAGTGTCATCAGCATACATATGATAGGTAGAAAATTGCTTCTGATTACAAATATTGTTTACATATAATAAAAAGAGCAAGGGCCCCAAAATAGAGCCCTGTGGAACTCCCTTCTCCAAGGTGACAAGGTCAGAGACAGTACTACCCAA
The DNA here is from genome assembly GCF_902827115.2 of Pseudochaenichthys georgianus. Taxonomy (NCBI): domain Eukaryota; kingdom Metazoa; phylum Chordata; class Actinopteri; order Perciformes; family Channichthyidae; genus Pseudochaenichthys; species Pseudochaenichthys georgianus. Next base: position 1,268,504 of record NC_047510.2, read on the forward strand.
CCTGACGCATTGCGTACGGTCGGTTAGATAACTCTGAAACCAGCAAATGGCATAATGACCTAAACGAGACACCAACATAACATTAAACAGAATGTGGTGATCTACAGTGGCAAATGCTTTGGCTAGGTCAATAAACAATGCAACACAAAAATGTTTGTTATCCAAAGCAGCCTAATATCGTCTAAGACTTTCAGACTGGCAGTCACAGTACTGTGCTTTGATCTGAATCCAGTTTGCATAGGGTTAAGAATGTTGTGTGAATTTAAAAAAAGTTTTAGCTGAGTAGAACTCTGTGGGATCACCAGCTTTCAAGAGGGGCGATACCAGAGCTTGCTTCCACACAGCTGGCAGTGTGTGAGTGGACAGGGAGAGATTACAAATATCAGTTACTGGTTGTGCTATAATCTGAGCTGCAATTTTTAAAAAGAATGGGTCGAGGCCATCAGGCCCGGCAGACTTTTTAGGATCAATTGAGTGCAAACCCTGTTAGACATCAGAGACCGAGAAATAAGCAAAATCAAAAACAGCGTAGTTCATCTCTTGACTAGGGCTGTGAGTACGACCATTTAGAGCAGTGGTTCTCAAACATTTTCTGTCAGGACCCCCTTTGGAGAAAAAAAAAAGTCGGGCCCCCCCCAACTAGGGTTGCCAACCGTCCCGTATTAGCCGGGACATCCCGTATTTGAGCCAAAAGGGGCGTGTCCTGTACGGGACTTTGTTTGTCCCGGACTCCCGTGTAAAGGGAAAAATAAAAAATATTGTTCTGTTTGCACGCAATGCAGTGTGCCTGGCTGCGTGCCTGTGTGTTTGTGTGCTGTATGACCGCTCAGTTGACAGGGCAGGCACAATGCTCGCACGTGTGTGTGTGTGTGTGAGATTTTCTCAGGTGGGCGCGGCATCATTGTTTGTGTGGCATGTCAGCCTGTTCAGTCGTGTGGGGAAATGAGCACTGCCGGTGGAGGAGGTGATAATGAAAGAGGAGAAGAGAGAGAGGATGTAGTTCTGGGCCCTGGCCCTTCTAAAAAGAAAAGACTTGTGTCTTACAACAAACAGTGGAAGAAATACACAGTAGGGTAAAGCCTGTGAGTGGAGATCTGTCTCGGGTCGTGTGTGTGTGTGTGTGTGTGTGTGTGTGTGTGTGTGTGTGTGTGTGTGTGTGTGTGTGTGTGTGTGTGTGTGTGTCAGTCAGCTGATTGATGGGAAAATGCTGGGGAAATGGTTGGTTGAAGGATAACATTAAGTCTAATAATGATGTACCGTGCATGTTCACATCATGTATACTTTGCATTACTTAATACCATTTTTCAAATATTTATTTTTTAACATTTTGGACAAAATAGCCAATTGTACATCGAGGTGCCCAGGTGTTCCTAGTGCCCACCTATCCGATTTGAACAAGCTGAAGCCTAATGCAGGTGTAAGATCATTGTGTTTGTATTGTGTTATAGGTATGCATAATTTTCTATGCATTTTGAGGGTTTTGGGGGGTTTGACCCCTCGAACCCTAGGGGGCTGGCTCCCCCAAAATAATTGAATAACGTAACCCGAAATAAAGTAACAACAAAAAGTAACTAAATCCGCCAGAAACCCGAAAATCTTCGTGCGCGCGGGGGACACATGTATGTGTCCCGTTTCTCCATTTCTGGAAGTTGGCAACCCTACCCCCAACACAAATAGTCAGGCTCAGTGGCGGCGCCAGGGATTTATTTTGGGGGTGCTGTGGAGTAGCTTGACGTTTCATAGAGGGTGCTCAAACATTTAGGGTTTCCTATTAATGCACCGGGCGCTACAGAGGAATGTTCTACTGCAACACTCCCCACGCAAATACACAGTGTGACTGTTACAATGAAGGCTCGATAATCAGCTCACTGCATATAGGTGTAAGCAGGGGTAAAGTGCTATTTTTACAGGTGGTGTGTGGACCTCACATAGGGGGGTCCGGGGGCATGCTCCCCCGGGAAGACTTTTAAATATTGAAGTTAAAAGCATCAATCTGGTGCACTTTGAGAGCAAAATGAAGAGATCTATGGATACATCTCTCAACACCCAGATGAAACAGACCTGTAAACAGATTGACCTTTTCTTTATGGATATTTTACAAATCACCCTTTTAAACTTTATTCTTGTTTTACTGTCAAAAAGACAGGAAAAAGACTGTTTTTCATGTATTCTCTTATTTTTTTATAACTATAATGATCATATAAATGTGTGCCTCGGAAATAATTGTTTACATTAATGGTGACCAAAACGTTTGAGACCCACTGAGATAACACCGATAACACTCTCCTCCACTTTGTTGTTGAAAAAACTCCTTATATCCGTTAGCGTAGCTCGCTAGCACCAGAAGCTAACAACAACGATCTCCGGTACCGGTGCGCTCTCTCTCTCGTTCGCGCACACAAAATGGCTCGTTCCCCACACACACACACACACACACACACACACACACACACACACACACACACACACACACACACACACACACACACACACACACACACACACACAGTCGAGCTTTAATGAAACACAGATACCCAGACGTAATAGTACTGTACTGCATCATATTATTTTCGAATCAATAATTTGTGAAATTATGATTTTTTTTTTTAATCTATTAAAAAAAATAAAATGTTATAACCATTTTTCCTCCTGGTCTCTCGCGCCCCCCAAGGCATGCCTCTGCGCCCCCCACTTTGAGAACCACTGATTTAGAGAGTCACTCATCAAACATATGACCAGCCTTTTTTGAAGTGAGCATTGAAAGTATTAGACATACCATCTGAGTCTGAAATAAAATAATCACTGACCTTGAGTTTTTGTGGGAAACTAGAAACCTTCTTGTTCTGAAGTGATTTAATTGTTTTCCAGAACTTGGAATGGTCATTGAAACAATCAGTGGTTAAGCTCAGATAGTAATCAGCTTTAGCTTTTTTAATAAGGGCTGAACATTTATTTCTGAGGACACGAAAAAGAAGCCAGTCATCACTAGTGTTAGACTTTCTAGCTAAGGACCATTGCTTATTTCGATCATGAATGAGATCAGATAGTTCTCTAGTAAACCATGGAGTGTTCCTATTCTTAACTCTGAATTTTCTAAGGGGGCATGTCTATTAATAATCGATAAAAAGTGATCAATACAAAATTGGACGGCAACATCGACAGATGGAATTAACGCTATGAAGTGCCATTCAACCTCCGCCAGATCGTGTAGGAAAGCCTGCTCAGAGAAGTGTTTGAAGCAGCACCTGCACTGTCAAAACTGTTGCTTTGGTAAAACTTAAATAATATGTCAAGCGATTCCAAGCAATTTTAAGAGTTTATCAATCAATCAATCAATGTTTATTTATATAGCCCAATATCACAAATGTTACATTTGTCTCAGTGGTCTTCACAGTGTGTACAGAATATCAGTATGACAATACGACACCCTCTGTCCTTAGACCCTCTGTCCTTAGACCCTCTGTCCTCAGACCCTCACATCGTACAAGGAAAAACTTCCGGAGAAAACCCACAGTTTAAAGGGAACATGGGAGAAACCTCAGGGAGAGCAACAGAGGAGGGATCCCTCTCCCAGGACGGACAGACGTGCAATAGATGCCGTGTGTAAATTGAAAAGATAATACATTTGCAACATAAGTAGTCCAGATGTTTGGAAATGCATGTGTGTATAATAGGAAGATGAATCCACGAGGATATCCATCCAGGACCGATGATCCAGGACCACAGCCACGACTCAAGATCCAGGGCTCGCGATCCAGGACACAGGACCATCCATGACTCCGGATCCCGGCGTATATAGACACCAAAAAGAAAGACATTTGGGGAAGCTGGGTTTATCGGAACATGAGAGTACACAGGTACAGACAGAGAGAAGGAAGACGTAAGATGTCCCCCGACAAACTAAGCCTCTATCAGCAAAACTAGGGGCTGAATCTAATCAGCCCTAACTATAAGCTTTATCAAAAAGGAAGGTCTTAAGCGCACTCTTAAAAACGGATAGGGTGTCTGCCGCCCGAACACAAACTGGAAGCTGATTCCACAATGTGGAGCTTGATTTTAGTCAACTTTTGCATTTTTTGAGTTGGTGAGATGTACTTTTTTAGTTTTCCTCTAGTCAATAATGTGTTACTTTGGTAACACTTAAATAATATGTGTCAAGTGGTTCCAAGTAATTATAGGAGTTTGGTAAACTCACTAATGCGATTTTGTCTGCAGGTGAAAAGGTGAGATGAGCCTACAATTAAAAGCCAACATAAACCAATGCAAATAACAATCTGCTAAGAACCACATAAGACAAGAATAAATAAAGTGAATTATAAAACACAATTGAGTTACCATAACTTATATGACAAACTCTTCCTGATTTCAATCCAACCCTTTGAATATTTGATAGCATTGAAACATTGCAGATTAAACAAATATATTTAAAAAAGAGACTGTTATAGAAATGTTAATACATTTTATTAACATAAGCAGCAGAAAGTGATTTCAAACGGTTTTCATAAAACAGTAACATGTTTAAAAGCACAACACATAACATTAACATACATGTAACACTGACACAGGAGAAAGTCTTAACAACTTAAAGTTACTCTTAAGGGAAGTGCTGCTAATGACCTACACAAAGTTAGAACTTATACTTAAACAGTATTTTCTGTTTGTTAAGGCTCCTATAAAAACAGACACAGTTGACAAAATCCTGGCTTTAAGAACAATGTTTGCCATGTCTTAACTAATGTTGGATTTAAAACAGAACAAAGGCATTTGTAATTTTTCTGATTCCTTCAATAAAAACACAACATGACAAAGGTAATCTTAAGAACATTTGTATTTCTATTCACATTTAGGCAAACGTAAGGTGATGGGTAACCTGGGTAAGGTGACTTTATTTTAAAGTACTACTTACAAGTTGTAAAAGTATTATCTGAGCTTTTAAACAGTTTTTCTATTTTTAAAAAGACTCATTAAAAAAAGGACACGATTAATAACATCCTGGTTTAAAAAAAATATATGTGCATGTCTTAGCTGAACTCCTGAAGTCTTTCCTCTCTGGTTGATGTTGGAACATGTAAAAGTGCATACTCTAAAAACTGTTACTTTGATAAAATGTTTGAGTATGCCAAGAATCTGATGTGAGATTGAAGAGAAGTAGGGGTGACTTTCTTAAAGTAACTTTACAGAATGCAGGATCGCTCTTAATCAGTCCATAAAACCACACATACATTTACAAGATTGCACTCACAGCTCAGACACATTGTGAATACAGCGTCGATCACAAAGGACCAACAGCTTAGGCCAGCCATCAGCTGAGCCAACAGCTCTAGGCCACTTTGTTTTTTAGGCTGATGTACCTTGAAGATGGCTTCGGCTGAAGGGTGTCCAGTCCCATGAAGAGTCTCTGAAAGACTTCAAAGGTTTTGGCAAGTTTTGCAGGATATTGCAGATTTAGAGCAGAGGTCAGTCCAAGAAGGAGCCAGCAAGCAACACTGGCATGCCCTCGATGATGATCCCAACGGCGTCTGGCTCGTGGGCAACGTATAGTTTCATGCTGTGCATCACGAGCCTCTGTTGCACTTCAACCTCTGCTTCTCCCTGTATATACAAACGAAACACTACATTGAGGACAAATCAGGAAACACCATGTGTTTTCCTCAACAACAACAAAATCCGTCTTGAAGTTACAACGAGTACAACCAGTTTACATTAGCTGGTAACAGAGGTGCAATTCACGTGCATTACAAGCGGTTTAAGAGATTACAGAAAAGACTGTTTTGCAAGAATGTACCAGTCATGATATTGATATCGTTCATAAAATGTCAAACTACCTATTTTTAACCTCACTTCATGCTCAGATTAGCTCCTCTCCACGTTCTCTCATATATTCAATGAGGCATCTCAAGGTCACCTCTCTCTTTTTACAGACAGTAGCACATGGGTCCTAGAATAAATAAGAACAGACGATTATTTCAACCAATCTTTAACGATTTATTTTCAATTATCTTGTGTTTATGTGACAGCTTAATTCAGATATATGTTAATTAAGAAGATCCCTGATGTTAAGTTGACCAGAATGTTTATTTAATGTGTACAACATGTAAGAAGCAACCCCACAATACATTTGTTATTTGAATCTAATGTTGTTCTTTATTATTTCTAATGTCACACATGTACATGTTATGATATTGTGTTCTTGCTAAGCAGTATTTTATTTGAAAATGCTGTTGTTAGCCTTCGCCATAAGGTTGCGTCAAGAGAGAAGAAGAAGCATAAGAAGAAGAAGCATAAGAAGAAGAATTCTTCTTCTGTGGTTGTAAATAAGTACGGAGTTAGGCTAGTAAGTTACATTAAGTGTACCTGCAGCAGAGCAGTGTAGGCAAGAGAATACGTGTATGTTCAAAGTTTTACTCGTAGAACAAAAAAGTTGTGACGAGGGAAGAAAGACAACTGGTGACCGCCTAATCTGTGGCTGCAACACTTACAAATAACCATCTAATAGAGAAATACAACTGGTGTATTATTTCAATATAATGTATTAATATTATTCTGGTATCCTGTAAGCATGATAGCATGTACATGTTGAATAGAATGGGAGGGATGAAACCCCTCTGTAATGGTCTCTCACACACAGTGACCTTGTGTGCTCTGCTTTTAACCCATCCTAGCACCAGGAGCAGTGGGCAGCTATTGCATAGCGCCCAGGGAGCAATGGGAGTGGGGGGGGTGGCCGGTGCCTTGCTCAAGGGCACCACGGCAGGGGCCAGGAGGGGAACTGGGACCTCTCCAAGTAGCAGTCCACACTCCATTTTTAGGTCTGGTCGGGGACTTGAACCGGCGACCCTACGGCTCACAGTCCAAGCCCCTACTGACTGTAGTTAATCAGAATAAGTGTAAAGTGTGTCGGGGTGCACATCTGAACAACTAATGTTTTGTTATGTGGTTAAAAGCTTTGTAAGAAATGAAATGCTGATTTACATTCAGAAGAGCATTACTCATTTTAATAAAGAAGTTTATCATCAATATATATTCAAAGGAAATTACACCAAATGTGATGAACATTTTAAATGTAGTTGTCAGTTTAGTTTAGTTGTTTAGTGGCTTATTGAGTGCAACCTCAGTTCTGGCTACCAGTGGATCTGACACACTGGTCCTTTTTACAAAAAAATGTATTTTAAAAGATCAACTGATTTCAGGCAAGATGACTGAAGAAGAAACAAAACACTTAGTATGTACCACTGTTAACTCACCTGAAGCAGTGCCTTCAACAATGCTTTAATGCGCTGACCAACTGCTCCTCCCTTTGCATTGACAGCTCCAGAAGCTTTGGCGTGTAGCTGTCCAGCTGGAACATAAATGTTGACTCAAGTGGAACCGCGGTGCATCTTTGGAACTCCTCATTTATCTGCAACACATTTTAAATTGGGAGATTATTAGAGACATAATGAATATGTTATAACATATACAAGCCAGTTTAGTAGAAATGAATGGGGTCAACTTGTCGGTTACAATATGTTGCCAAAATCTAAAAGGTGAACATTAAGGCAAATTAAATGCAAAAAACACTCAAATTTAATCCAAAAAAATTCCTAGGGAGGTAATTGTTTAACAATTGAGGGAAACTTGACAATGTTAACATGATTATCATAATGTGTTGTAACAAATACTGTAAGGACCACTTGTTGAGTCTCACCTGGAAAGGTTGGAAGAGTGCAGGCCATCTTTCTTTGAAGTCTTCCACCTGCGGGGACTTGCCTACCAGTTCCTGTCTCCTCCAGCTGTAGGTTTTGGACATCATATCGTTAATGCTCTTCGCGCTATCTTTTCTCTTGCTTGCTTCAATGAGGGCAAGTCTTGCAGCTTCAAGAGAGTCTTCTGTCTCTCCAACTGGGTGTGGGGGGAGATAATTAGTGTGAATGCTGTTTACAGCAGTCCACTATAGTTCTTCAAATCTTTATTAGTGCGAATGCTGTTTACAGCATTCCACTATAGTTCTTCGATTATTTATTAGTGCGAATGCTGTTTACCCCAAAATATTTTAAACTTGCCATAATTACCAAACCCTACACTCCTCAGACATATTTCTTCATGAAAAACGTAGGAAAACCTCTACTAGGTTGGAAAATAAAAAAAATTAAGAAAATAAATTAAACAAAATGCCTCTTGAGGGCATGAAGAGAGAAAAAGTCCATCTAGCTCCCAATTGATTCCCTTGTTAAATTGTTCCGGATCTTTCTTCAGAGCAGGGAGAAGTACACTTTAGACAAACTGCTCCCATCTCCACATTTTACACACAAAACCCAAAAAAACAACATATATCAGTTCATTGGGGTTCCCTGATGCTCAGGGTCTGGTAATTTTTTTATAAGAGCCATAGTTTTTGAACAGGTGGCAAAATTGTCAGATATAATCCCCAATGCATTCTTATGGGACTCAGTGCTGCAGTTGGTTGTCATGGTGTTGCTGGGCAGATTGGAGCCACACACACGTGAGTGACATCATCAGAGCAGTCACCATGGTAACCTTTGATCTCTGGGTTTACACACACAGGTGTTTGTAAACATTCAATCACTACTACGTACATTTAATATCTGTATTTAACTCCTTCAGCCTAATTTCAGCTGCAGGAACCATTCAAATATCAAACTATTCAGCCTTTTCAGCACATGATGGGAAACTTTCAACTTTTTCAAAATATGTTATACTTTTTAAAATATTCAGCTTTTTTTTTTAAAAAGAAAATTAGGGTAAGTAAATTACATTAAAAAAATGAGTTTTGTTGATTTCACCATCGGAACTGTTTTACAGTGTGAGCACAATAAGGCCCTTGGCTTTGGGCAACGTAGTGCTCCTAACGCAAGCAATAGTGCAATGGTCACTGATATCATTAGGAAAAACACCAACAGACACATACTTATGAGCTGCATTTGTTAGAATGACATCTATAAGGGTATCGTTATTGGACTTGGCAGGGTTTATTCTAGTGGGAATAAGAATAAGAATAAGCTGAGTTAAGTTCAAAGAATCACAAACCTGCTTAAACTGTGAAGATTTATCACTCAACCAGTCCCAACAATAATATGATTTCAGAAGAAAACGTAGACAACAATTCAGTAAGGCTAGTAGTTGCATCCATGATGGCCGATGGAGGCCTAACAGCCATAACAGTGAGAGGAGCATTTGCTATAGTTAGTTGGACTGCTATCAACTCAAATTGCCTTGGAATTGAAATTGAATGAAGAACTGAGCACTGTGGTTTCTCAGCAGTGTATATTGCAACACCACCAGCTCTGCCCTTACGAACCGCTCTGAATGCATTATATCCATCAATGTGAATAACAGTGTCAGTGACAGACGGTTTTAACCAGGTTTGTTTTTGTATCACATCCGACGGGAGGAAATGCAGCACTACCGATTTGTAATCATAATTGAATCATCATCTTAACGATCATTTATGTTTATGTTCGCCGAATTGACATGAAAGCACTGACAAATATGAATATGCTGTAGTCAACTTCATTAACTTGCCTAAACTCAGTAATTCACTAAAAAGAGGTTTATTTTGAATGGAGCCTCGTCATCTCACCACGGGCAAACAAGAATATATACTATAATATTATACTATTGTTAATAGTTTACTGTATAATTAGTATTTAATATAAAGCAAAGCACCGCAGCCTCTTCTCCTCTCCACGGAATGTGACACAACTCTCCCATCCCCCCTCTTCTCCATTGCCGGTATCGATCTTGATAAATGGTATAAAACAATTAAAACATTGCAAGCTGAGGCTGTGAAAATGTTTGCAATATTATTGCCATAACAATCACAAATTGAGTTTATTCACAAATGTTGTGCAATGACAAAATCAGACAGTTATATTTAAAAATGGCCTGGCTTTAATACGAATGAAATACTGTAGGCTCGACACACGCCACAGTCCACTTTGGACGATATGAGATATTTCAGGATTGCACTTTTAACTCACTTGAAATGTTCTCACTTGCTTGGTTTCAAAACATAACAAATGCCATAATCTGTTCATTGGGGACCATCAATGCTATTTCTCATTGCTGTTGCCGGACACTACTGCTCATGTAAACCTACTACTGCTGCGCCCCCTGTAACCTCAGAGGCACCCTGAGTCATGTTGTTCTGGAGCCGGGCCTGCACACGGCCACATACTAAACACACTACAGAGCCCATTCCGTGTCCTGTTAGTGTTTACTTCCTGTCTGCCTTCTTCTGGTGATTTATCTGATGTCCAGCGCTCCGTCTTTTAACCTCTTTTCCTTTCTCTTTCTTGATCCTCCTTAGCAACCTTCATTACAGTCCTTGACAGTGGTCTGTACTGCTGTATTAACAACGTGTCACATGTTAAGAAGTTACAATCAGAATCGAGTATTCAACTCAGCCGTGTAATACAAGTTGTTGGTAGCCTTAAGGGCCTACATAGTTGTTATGCTATACCACATCGCCCTTCACTGGATGTATAATGAGCTGATTGGAAGGCACCACATGTAAAACTGACCCAAATACAGCTAACAGTGTCCTGTTGAGAAAGATTTTGATCTGGTTCTCCCCTCAGGCAACTGTTGGTCTGATCCGAAACCTGGCCCTGTGTCCGGCCAATCAGGCGTCTCTGAGGGAGGCAGGTGCTATTCCACGATTGGTCAACCTGCTGCTGAAGGCTCACCAGGACACACAGAGACACGCCTCCTCCGCCCAGCAGACATACCAGGTACTAATGGGTACACACAGACCCTAAACACATCTTCATGCTGGAATGATTCGTTCTTGTCACTGTCTTAAGTAAAGTTCACATTTCATAAAAGTCACCAAAGGATTTTACACCAAACAAAATGATGTCCGCCATGCTTGTGTTTTTGAGGTGACAGGGGGTCAGGTCACAAACTACAAGATGATTCACCAGAAGGAATCCCCAATGATTATGTCTGCTCTTCAAAGTATTTTTTACTGCATAAACACATGGGAGAAGTGACTCTACCATGGATTTATAAAGAACACTGGATAGTATTACAGCGTTGGAGGCGGAGCTCAGTTCATTCCTATGAGAGTGGCAGAGTGGTGGATGAAGACAAAATGGAGTGACTACAGATTCAAAAAATACCCGGATCATCCAGGGCATTTAGCTTTTTAGAGCTTGGCAGTTGAGTTTTCATCAAGCCCGTGTCCGATCTCCAGCTTTTGGCTCATTCAAATTAATTGACAGAAATAATACATTACATTACATTACATTGCATTTAGCTGACACTTTTATCCAAAGCGACTTACAATAAGTGCGTTCGACCAACAAACTTGAAGAAAACAGAATCATATAAGTACATCAGGTTTCATAGAGCTAAAACATTTCAAGTGCTACTCAACTGGCTTTAGATAAGCCAGTCCTTTATTAGTATATAAGTGCTTTGTTAGTAATTATATCGCTCGAAGTGGAGTCGAAAGAGATGAGTTTTCAGTCTGCGCCGGAAGATGTGTAAGCTTTCTGCTGTCCTGATTTCAATGGGGAGCTCATTCCACCATTTTGGAGCCAGGATAGCAAACCCACGTGTTTTTGCTGATGGGAACTTGGGTCCCCTTCGCAGTGCGGGTGCAGCGAGCTGTTTGGCTGATGCAGAGCGGAGTGCACGTGCTGGGGTGTACAGTTTAACCATTTCCTGGATGTAGGAAGGGCCAGATCCATTCGCAGCATGGTACGCAAGTACCAGTGTCTTGAAGTGGATTCTAGCAGTTACCGGAAGCCAGTGGAGGGAGCGGAGGAGCGGCGTGGTGTGGGAGAATTTAGGAAGGTTGAAGACCAGACGAGCCGCTGCATTCCCGGAAGGAAAAGCAGTTCAGTCGTGTCAAGGTTGAGCTTGAGGTGATGAGTGGACATCCACTGAGAGATGTCAGCTAGACAAGCAGAGATGCGTGCGACGACCTGGGTCTCTGAGCGGGGAAAGGACATGATTAATTGGGTGTCGTCAGCGTAGCAGTGGTATGAAAAACCATGCGGGCTAATGACTGATACGAGCGAGTGTGTGTACAGGGAGAAGAGGAGGGGACCAAGAACAGAGCCCTGAGGGACCCCTGTAGTTAATTGACAAGGGTCGGACTCTGACCCCCTCCAAGTTACCCTGTAGGTACGGTCTTTGAGGTATGAGGTGAGGAGGGAAAGTGCAGAGCCTGAAACTCCAAGTTCTTGGAGAGTGTGAAGGAGGATCTGATGGTTCACCGTGTCGAATGCAGCAGACACGTCCAACAGGATGATGACAGAGGAGAGGGAGGAGTTGTTTAAAGACAGCACGTTCAAGTGTGTGACAGGAACGGGAGGAGAGAGACAGGCCTGTAGTTTATAACATCTGACGGGTTGAGAGTGGGTTTCTTTAGGAGAGGGTTTACTCTTGCCTCCTTGAGACTGTTTGGAAAGTGACCAGAAGTTGGAGAAGTGTTGATGAAATGGGTGAGAAATGGTAGAATATCAGGAGCGATAGTCTGAAGGAGGTTTGAAGGGATAGGGTCCAGAGGACAGGTGGTAGGGCGGGAAGAGGTAATGAGGGTAAGAACCTCACTTGGAGAGAGAGGGGAGAAGGAGGTTAGGGTGCGGGTGAAAGGAGGGTCTGGTGACCCATCGGTGAGTAGAGGTGAGTCAGAAAAAGAAGAGCGAATATCATCAACCTTTTTTTCAAAGTAGTTAACAAAGTCGCTTGACAGAAGGGAGGAGGGGGAAGGGGCTTTGGGAGGGTCCAGGAGGGAGGAGGGGGAAGGGGCTTTGGGAGGGTCCAGGAGGGAGGAGAAGATGGAAAATAGTTGTTTGGGATTGGAATAGGAAGATTGGATCTTATCTTGAAAGAAAGTGCTTTTTGCCTGAGAGATCGAAGCAGAGAAAGAGGAGAGGAGAGCCTGATAGGTTAGGAGGTTGTCATGGTGTTTGGATTTCCACCGTTTCCGCTCTGCTGCCCGAAGGACGGTTCTATTAGCACGCAGTGCGTCATTTAGCCAGGGAGCAGGAGGGGACTGACGAGCCTGCCGAGATGTGAGAGGACAGAGAGAGTCCAGAGAGGATGAGAGAGTAGAGAGGAGAGTTTCCGCAGCAGAGTTTGGAGGCAGGAGTTGGAACGAGTCAGAGGAAGGGAGGGCTGAGAGCACCGATGAGGTAGAGGGGGAGAGGGAACGGAGGTTACGGCGGACAGGTGCAGGATGAGAAGAGATTAGTTCGTTATGTTTGGAAAGGGGTAGAGAGAATGAAATGAAGTAGTGATCGGAGGTGTGGAGCGGGTTTACAGAGCGGTTAGAAGTAGAGCAGTTCCTTGAGAATATGAGATCAAGGACATTGCCAGCTTTATGAGTTGGTGGGGACGGAGACAGTGAGAAAGCAAAGGCGGTTAACAGAGATGTTCGTCTATCTTCCCCGTCTGGAGGATGAAGTCTCCGAGAAGTACAGCGGGAGGGCCAGTTTCAGGGATGTGTGAGAGGAGATGATCTAATTCCTCCAAGAAGTCCCCCAAGGCGCCTGGTGGACAGTAGAGAACAACAATGGTTCATTGTATAGGATGGGTTACTGTGACGGCATGGAATTCAAAGGTGGAAGGAACGGAGTTAGGTAGCTTGAAGAGGGAAAAGCTCCATTTGGGAGAGAGCAGGAGACCAGTGCCACCTCCTCTGCCAGTGGGTCTGGGTGTATGGGAGAAGGAATATGCTGTGGAGAGAGCTGCTGGGGTGGATGTGTTGAATGGAGTAATCCAGGTCTCAGTGAGAGCAAGGAAATCCAGGGACTGCAGGGAGGCGGAGCCAGAGATGAAGTCAGCCTTAGGAACAGCTGACTGGCAGTTCCACAGGCCGCCTGGAACTAGATGTTGGATGTCAGTGGAGCATGTGGGATAGACGAGAGCGGGCCGGTTATATCGATTAGGAGATACACAGGGCCAGTGATAATTGCGAGAAGACACATGAACAGGAATGGAGAAAATACACATGATTATAGCCTGAGGGGCTAGAAAAACAAAAAAAAACAAAATAAAATAAAACACCAGCGATACCTAATTCAATCAAAGTAGGATTTGCCTCCTCTTTGCCTCCCTCGTGACTCCCGCACGACTCCAATGTCTTTGTCAGTCTTTGACTCCCGCAGGACTCCAATGTCTATGTCAGTCTTTGACTCCCGCAGGACTCCAATGTCTTCGTCTGTCTAACGCTGAAGCTGACGCTCGAGGAACGTGCTACCTAAAATGGACACCTGATTGCTGAGTTCTCACAGCTGTGGGGCCACGCCCCTTTAATTAGTTCACTCTCTGCAGCTGGTGGCCCTCAAAAGGAAATCGAGACTGGCTCCCTCCTGAGTTGTTATTGTATCTTTTCATTGGCCCAATGGTTTTACAATGACATTAAACCCTAAGTTATAAAGTTATGAGTTTAACCCTTAATACAGTTACACCTACTCAATAAAGCTCTTAGTATTCTACAAATGTTTAAATCAAAGTTAACCCTAGCAGTCAGTTTGTTCAGTTTTAAGGTTACAGTCAAATTACTTGTCTCAAGTTTCTGCCTGACAGATACTGTAGCGGTTTTGAGATTTTAAAATCACAATTTCAGTCAGATCAACTACAGAGCATTGATACAGAGTACACACACTGAAACAGAGAAGTCTAAAAACAGAATGTTACTCACACAATTCTAGAAGTCACCAGTTGTCATCCTGTCAAAATCGAGTTGCACACTAACTAATAACGCAGGATTCAGCTTTTGGGGCATTTTAAAACCTTAAGACCCCGATGAATTAAATAAGGGCTGGAAGTGATCATGCTGGGTAGTTTATTTAGCTAAAAGGGAAAAGTATTTTTTGGCCAAAAGGACATAATGGAAGCTGTAGTACCACCGTTTGGCCACCAGGGCCATTCCAAAAGATCAATTTCAATGGCCAGCGCACTTAATGGGTGCTTGGACTTAACTCTGTTTCATTCTCACTCTGTGCATAGTGCTGCTTGTTTGTCGCTGGCACACATGTTCAAACATATAACAGGCACAGTTACAGACGACCCCTCCCCCAGGTTTTTCCTTATGCACTCCATTTTGTAGGGCAAGTTTTCTTGAATTTTATATTTTTTGACATTTCTTTGTATTTTTCTCCATCTCTCAGGATGGAGTTCGTATGGAGGAAATAGTGGAGGGCTGTGCAGGAGCACTTCACATTCTGGCCAGAGACCCAATAAACAGAGGAGAGATTGCAAACATGCAGACCATACCGCTTTTTGTACAGGTACGCTCACATGCATGCTGTGACATGAAGAAATCAGTGGATACTTAAAGGATGGAGGAGGGGAATTGTTGCTCTCGTTGGTGGAAAACATACTTCTTGCTTGAATAGATTTTGCCCATTGCAGGTCTGAAAATGTTGATTGATAAAAGTTCCTCTTACATTAGTTTTTACCAAGGCCGTAGGTTTGGTTCTAACTGTGGTATGTAAACATTTGCAAACATGAAAACACTATGCACAGTTGATAAAGAAGATGATAAATGTTTGAGCAATAATAAAAATCTTGCCAACATTTTACGAACTTCATTTGAATAGAATTACCAGACTGTTGTTGTCTGTATCCAGCAAGGAATTCTGAAAGGTCAACAACACAACACAGCTTAAACTATAATTCTGAAAATGAAGAGGAGGCCTATTGGGACAAAATAGTTGTGACAGAAACAAAATGATTTGAACGTGTGTGTGTGTGTGTGTGTGTGTCCAGCTGCTGTACTCGTATGTGGAGAACGTGAAGCGGGTGTCAGCAGGCGTCCTGTGTGAGCTGGCTCTGGACAAACAGTCTGCAGAGCTGATCGACTCAGAGGGAGCGTCAGCCCCGCTCATGGAGCTGCTGCACTCCAACAACGAGGGAATCGGTACGCATTTTACCCGCCTCAAACAACAACTAGATATTGCCCGATGCATGTGGTTATTGCTGTATATGGACACATCTGTTACTACCACCTACTTACTGTGATCTGATCTAACTTTAACTGATGGGATTAGTCTTTTACATTTGAGTTGTTGCAGTAGAACCAGCTCAGTTCGTCTCCCATAGAAGCCTCACAAAACTATAAACTCCTGGAAAAGTGTTCTTCAGGCAGAGCAAAAACTGCCACAGATCTGTGTGAAGTAACAAGCTGTAACCTTCCTTAAAGGTGGGTGTGTAATTTTGGAGAAACCAGCTCGAGTGCGCTAGAATTTGAAAATACTTGAAAAATCTGCACTTCCTCACAGAGCCCCTCCTCCAACACACACGAACGCGCACATGACCATGACGTGATAAGTTTGTGCACAGATGGAAGGCTGACAGGCAGGTAGGCCATCCAGTTATTTTAGCCGGGCCGGCTCAGATGATTGGTCGTGCTTTTTACAGTACCACGGCTTCCACAGATGACATTTTTGTATGGATTTATTGTCAAAGCATTTAATATATTCATTGCTATCGGGACGTTAAGAGCATTCCATGGAATATAACAAAAACTGTATCTGAAATAGATTACATACCCCATCTTTAAGTTATAACATGAAACATATACACATGTCAAATGTTGTGTTATTTTTTCTACAGGCCTTTCAATCGTGATAGCTTACCGTAGATATTTTAGATGTTTTGTATCCTGTTTTCTGCAGTAGTTTAAAGACACCAAACAGAATAATTAGCATGAACTGCTGTTTGCCTTCATTTGCCAACCCCTGATATTCACATAACAGAAGTGGATGGATATGCAAGTTACAATTAACTGGAAATGTGGCTCAATTTGTGTTTGACTTTGTTCAATTTAAAGGTATATGTGATACACTTTGTTATAAAGTTGACAATTGACAACTGACGTGACGTATTACCCTGCTGCAGCATTCCATTTTACTGTCCTACCTATCAGCACTTTGTTAAGACTTCTTCACTCCCTTGGTAAATGCACTATTCCTCCGGTAAGGTTGGCTTAAAAACCTCTAGTACCATCTGTTTTAAAAACATTGCCCTTTTGTTTGATTTTGTGGAATTGTATCGGATCAGACCTAAATCTGCAAACTGTAGGATATTATCACTAGCATTTAAAGTTAATGATTGTAATTACAACTTAGTTCTGTCAGGGTTGAGTGAAGCAGGCAGGACCCAAATGCAGATTAAACAGAAAATACCTTTATTTCAAGGCTACAAGTGAACATACAGAGCTCTCCCCCGTGAACACAGTCAACAGCAAACAATAATCTCACAACGATAGACAGAAAAACCAGAACTTAAATGCACACAAGACTAATGACACAAACAAGACACAGGTGAGGAGGGAGGAGAAAACACAGCGACAGGAAGCAACAGACAAGACGGGGGTAAAGCAGAGGCCGAGAAGGGGGACTCAGGTGGACGGTCCGGGGGCAAAGCAGAGGCCGAGAAGGGGGACTCGGGGCACGGCCCGGGGCAAAGCAGAGGCCGAGAAGGGGGACTCGGGGCACGGCCCGGGGGCAAAGCAGAGGCCGAGAAGGGGGACTCAGGTGGACGGCCCGGGGGCAAAGCAGAGGCTGAGACGGGGGACTCGGGCGGACGGCCCGGGGGCAAGGTAGAGGTGAATAAGGGGGACTCGTGGGGAACAGCAACAGAGCAGGGAAGTCCGCGGCGGGGATACTCAAAGGGCCGAAGACAGGGGTGAAGGCCTCGTCAGGGTAAATTAGGGGGCCGAACTCGAGGGATAAGGCAGCGGCTGGGAAAGTCATGGGGCCGGGCTCCAGGGCGAAGGCATCGGCTGGGAAAGTCAGTGGGCCAGGCTCGAGGGCGAAGGCCACGGCTGGGTAACTCAGGGGGCCGGGCACAAGGACGGGCAAGAAGGCGGCGATGAGACAGCTCCGGAGGACGGGCAGGAAGGCAGTGCCGGGACAGCTTCGGAGGACGGCAGGAGGGAGGCGGGACAGCTCCGGAGGACTGGCAGGAAGACGGCGTCAGCTGGATCGCTGGAGCAGGAGCACTGGGAGCTGGGGATGGTGGGACTGGGAGCTGGGGACCCTGAGCGGAACTCCCAAAGAAACAAGACAAGGAGTTGGCAGGACCCCCGACGAGACAGGTGACAGCGGGACCCCCAACGGGACAGGACATAGAGTTGGCAGGACCCCTGGCGAGACATGTGTTGGTGGGACCCCAAACGGCACAGGACATGGAGTTGGCAGGACCCCCGACGAAACAGGTGTCGGCTGGACCCCCAACGGCACAGGACATGGAGTTGGAAGGACCCCCGACGAAACAGGTCTCGGCTGGACCCCCAACGGCACAGGACATGGAGTTGGCAGGACCCCAGCAGAACCCCCAACGGAACAAAGCATGGAGTTGGGACATGAGTTGGGACTTGAGAAGGGACTAGAGAAGGGAAATGAGAAGGGATTTGAGAAGGGATTTGAGAAGGGAATAGAGAAGGGACTAGAGAGGGGATTAGAGAAGGGACTAGAGAAGGGACTAGAGAAGGGACTTGGGAAGGGACTAGAGAAGGGACTAGAGAAGGGACTGGAGATGGGACTTGAGATGGGACTAGAGAAGGGACTAGAGAGGGGATTAGAGAAGGGACTAGAGAAGGGACTAGAGAAGGGACTTGGGAAGGGACTAGAGAAGGGACTAGAGAAGGGACTGGAGATGGGACTTGAGATGGGACTAGAGGAGGGACCATGGCTGCTGGGGCCGGAACCAGGGCCTGAACCATGGCTTCTGG
Source organism: Pseudochaenichthys georgianus (assembly GCF_902827115.2). Classification (NCBI taxonomy): domain Eukaryota; kingdom Metazoa; phylum Chordata; class Actinopteri; order Perciformes; family Channichthyidae; genus Pseudochaenichthys; species Pseudochaenichthys georgianus. The sequence continues at coordinate 1,287,201 of NC_047510.2, forward strand.
GGCTGGGACCATGGCTGCTGGGGCCGGGACCATGGCTGCTGGGGCACGGGCTGGAATCCTGGCCTTGCGTTTCCTTCCATGCTGCCTTGAAGCCTTGTGGAGGCTCAGAGGTCCTCCAAAGGCCAGACGAGACCCAGCAAAAGGGTCCTTGAAAGGAGCCTTGTTGGGAACTGTGGCAGGCAGGGGTCAAGCATGCCTGGGACTAGCAGGCCGGGAAACAGGTTTGGCCTCAAAGCAACCGAAAACGTCCTCCACCCACTCGGGAAGTAACTCCTTTAACCAGGGCCTTGAGGTTACTTCTTGGCGTGCCGTAGAGATGATAGACTGCCTCTCTTCTCTACGGGAGGCGTATCGACAGTCATTCTTTAAGCACATTAAATTGTACGTCGCCTCGTACATGCTGTCTGCTGGGTCCTTTCTAGATGAGATTATTCTGTCAGGGTTGAGTGAAGCAGGCAGGACCCAAATGCAGATTAAACAGAAAATACCTATATTTCAAGGCTACAAGTGAACATACAGAGCTCTCCCCCGTGAACACAGTCAACAACAAACAATAATCTCACAACGAAAGACAGAAAAACCAGAACTTAAATGCACACAAGACTAATCACACAAACATGCCTCAGGTAAGAAGGGAGGAGAAAACACAGAGACAGGAAGCAACAGGCAAGACGGGGGTGAACACTTTTCAAAATAAAACAGGAAACCAAAGACAGATCTAGACATGACAAAACACAACACAGACAGATCGTGACAAGTTCTAGCACTTGATTGAAAAGGGGACATCAGACTTTACCCCAGTGGCGAGCCGTGACTTATATGCCTAGGTCCTCTGACCCCCCCCCCCCCCTTCCCTCGAAAAAAGTTATTACGTCACACCGTATACTTCAGCGGAATATCAAAACAGCGGCCCGGGGTGCAAAACGCATCAATGACAGCGACAACACCATTTATATAAACACCATTTATATAAACACCTCTCATGACAGGGCACCCACAGCCAAGGAACAATTACAAATGAATTAAGTCGGCACGGCGGCCCACATTGAAAATGACTTAGGCCTACCTTTGATGATAAATCACTGAAACACAAAGTCCATCCTCCTGTCCTTTTGGATGAAGCACTTGATGGCGGGGTCATGCAGCTGATCCTTTGTCACTCCAGTTTATCATTGTAACTCAATCTTGAAAATGACTCGGTTAATAATTTCTCAACAATGTCATCACTATCACTGAAGTGAGCCATCATCATGAACGAACTTATGCTAATCATAAATCTATCAATCATAAATCTATCGATTAGATTTATGATTAGAAAATAATAAAAGTAGGATAAAGATGTGGATATTATCCGTCTGAACAAAACGTGCATTTATCTAACAGGTTCGTTTTCCACAGACCTTATTTCCAGCTATTTTCCAAAATCCTATGGAGAAATCCCACTGCTTTCTGTCGAGGGAACCCGAGCGCAGCTTACTTCTGGGTTTTAGGACACGTCACTGCACCACTTCACAGCGGGCGGAACTTGTCATAAAGTCCGCGAAAATAAAGCCCACCCATTTAGAGGGAAGATATGATTGGCAACTGTACTGTCATTTGACATTACTCTCTCATTGAGTTACAATAGCTGGCCCTCTGTGAATGTAGAGAGGGACCAACAAGCTCTCCCGTCTTCACAGTAACTCGCAGAGACAGCATTTACCCTTCACCTTCCAACAGAAACTGAACAGGCAGATTCGAAGGATTTATTTCTTTGAAAATGTTATTTTAAATACAATTAAATCAAGTTAGTTTGGTCAAACTAATGAAAAATGTAACAAAATAATATTTAAAAAAACATGTTTTTTTAAAAATTGTTTTCAAATATAATTTTTTAGAATATCTTAGGCCCTCACAGAGGGCCCTGACGGCTCGCCACTGCTTTACCTCCACCTTTGTGCCAAACATTGGTGAGTTATTTTGCCTGACCTATAGGCTGTGCAAATAGCTAGCCAAATAATTTAATGTGTTCCTTTTTTTCCATGAGTCTAAAAGCAATTCATGTTTTGGATGGGAAGTGTGTGCTTCAAAATGCTTTGGGGTGTCAGAGAGAATAAATGACTGTTTGCCCTTTCTCATATAATCTGTTCATAAATGACTCCTTCTCCCTGCAGCCACATATGCTGCAGCGGTGCTCTTCCGTATATCGGAGGACAAGAGTTCAGACTACAGGAAGAGAGTATCAGTGGAGCTCACACACTCGCTCTTCAAACATGACCCTGCAGCCTGGGAAATGGTAAGGATGGTGTGTGTGTGTGTGTGGCGTGTGGCATGTGGCGTGTTGTCATGACAGAAATATTTAACTCCGGTGAGGTATGTACTGTATACGTGTATAAGATCTCAGAATGAAATCAATAGAACAATTACTTTATATTCCTGTTTTACTGTACCCTTGCACTTCCTTCTATCCTAACATTAACTTGGTAGGTTGCATGATTGGTCAGTGTGTCAGGTATTCTCCTTGGAACTATCTAAAAGTATTATCCCTCATCTCAAACCCTCCCATCCCAAAACAGCCATTCCATATGAAGTACCCCAAGGTTCTGTCCTGGGTCCACTACACTTCAGACCCATGGTGCTTAGGGTATCCATAATGACAGTATTGATTTGTTTTACAAAGCAGATGATGCCTAACTTTGGAGCCTATACGTATTTACTTGAAAATGCCCCTATTTCTTCAATGAAATTATCCTTGTCATATTTTGTATACCTGATAGATCCCTGAAACTACTAAACAGACTCAAGTTAAAGAAAAGTTACTGTAGACATTTCTAAGTACCACACACTCACTCACACATACAACCACACACACTCTTCTCCATAACACCTCACCCATATGTTGCCTTCTATAAGTATGCCTTCAGACTATACAAACATGTGTTTATGAGAGATATGATTACTAATACCTAGCTTAGCCCAACAGGCCTCCATCTGTGTCCTCTTGAATACATTAAATCAATAAAAAATGAATGGGATGATCTTAGATACCAAACTAACATAAACACCGTCATTCAAAAAATTGAATAAATTGAATTTCATCGAGATTATTTAAAAATCTGAATAAAGAATATGCTATCAAAGCAGCGACCGAGTAATATTACTAGCACAGCTGGCTGCTGGTCCACAAAGATCTTATAAATGACACATGTATAAATCATCACACATTTTTTCATCCACTTGTGTTTTCTTATGTGAGCAATTACCCAGTTCTTCAGTTAAACAATATTTGCTCTGTGAGAGTTTGGTCAATGGCATTGATTGATAAGGTTGCCTGTGTGTGTGTGTGTGTGTGTGTGTGTGTGTGTGTGTGTGTGTGTGTGTCGACATTCACCGTTTCCCCAGTGTGAAATACTTTATTGACCTGTCTAAAGCAGAAATATAGTTGTTATAGCCGTGTTATATCAGCACTATTGATTCTTTTTTTCATATGCCTCTGTGTGTCTCTCTCCAGGCCCATACTGTCGTTCCTCTGGAGCCTACATATCTATCTGATGGTAAGAACTTAGATTAAAAAAAACAACAACACATGTTGTGGGGTTTTAGCATCTTAAACACCTGCAGGATGAATGATCGTGGTATTTCCTTTTGTTTTGTGTATGCATCTGGACAGATTTTGTGACCATGATAGCAATGCAACATTGCAAGATTCTGTCAATTAGTTGCAAAATAGAGTGCTGCAACTGTGAACATTTTTAACCAAAAACTTGAGACAGAGTCAAGATGTGATAACATGCTAACTCATTTCCAGGCTAAGGACTCGTGCACTACTCTGTGACAAGCCCCCAGGAAGTGCGCCGGAGTCTGATGAGAATATTCGTGCTGGCCAAACGGCGGTACTACACTTCCGTTTGGTTGCTGGGCCCAGAAACACTTTTTCCCATTGACTTACATGGGGAAAGAGTGGTCTGTAAATCGTTGGATAATTTTTTTTAAACTACCCAGTATGAACACTTGTATAGCCCTTATTAAAAACATTCGTTCCTCAAGTTGTAAAAATGTGCTAATAACGTTATTCTGAAAGTTATTTCCCTCTGCATTATGAACGCGCATCTAACCCACGGGACCGCGCCGCCCGGCACGTTCATGTTACGTGTCCCGACCAATCAGAGCACACTGTGCTCACAGGGAGGGTGGGGGCTGGAGCTATTGGAGCTACAACGAGCCGTTAAAGGCAGAGAGTGACATTCAGTGAATACACGTAGTTTACAGAGATGCTGTTTGAAAAACCAATGTGAGTTGCGTTTATCTTTACCCATGGATGCACAATAAGAACGGACCCATATCGTCTTACTGCTGTAATACGGAGCTGTAATACGGAGCTGTAATACTGGATATATTGAACATGTTTGCTGTAATTCATTACTACATGGGCTGTATGATTACATGTTGTACCATAAATGTTGTATTACATAAAATTAATATTACTTATTATAAGTATATATATATATACAGTGCAATCATTCTTTCATGCTAAATGAAGCTCTGTTGCTTGGATATCACTAGATCCTGTTACAGCGTAATATAAGTACATAACGATTGATGTCACATTAGCATAATGACTAGCTAGCCGCTAGCTGCTAACTGCCGCCTCGTTAATATCAAACCATCATAATAACAAACCATTACCATGCTGTCATGAACGCACGGTGCTGTTACGTGTACGCAAATTGACGTGCTTGATGTGAATGAGCATTTTGGTTAAAGTTGCGCATGCGCTTTGAGTGCACATACGTGTACTTCTCAGGCATGTCGGGTAATCTGTGACGTGTCACTCTCTCAAATGTTGGGCCATTTTATCATCATGCGCTAATGAGCAACTCTCATAGGAATGAATGAGGCCCCGCCTCCCACGCTGTATCCAGTTCTTATTATACATCCATGCTCTGTGAGGGCTGAGTTCATAGATGGGTGTGGTCTGAGCAATGGGTGTGTGTTTAAGTATTGATAGAGATATTAATTATAAAATCTAGATTTTTGCTTGCAATGTAAGGCAAGGCAAGTTTATGTATAAAGCACCTTTCAGCACGCAACAATTCAAAGTGCTTTACAAAATAAAATAAAAGACATTTAAGAATAAATACAGCAGAAACACATGGCATTTTACAACCGGCATTTAAAAAGCAAAGATAATAAATTAAACACAACAGTTATACAATACATGAATAAAATGCATACTGCAGTACGAATATGAACTGCTCAATTAAAAGCAGCGGCAAAAAGACATGTTTTCAGTCTCGATTTGAAAATAGTCAGTGTTTCAGCGGACGTGCATGATTCGGGTAGTTTGTTCCAGATTGTCGGGGCATAATAGCTAAACGCTGCTTATCCATGTTTTGTTCTTACTCTCGGAACCGAGAGCAGACCCGTCCCAGAAGACCTGAGACACCTTGATGGTTCATAATTATGCAGGAGATCGTTAATATAATTTGGTCCTAAACCATTTTGTGATTTAAAAACTAGCAATAATACTTTAAAATACATTCTTTGGCCGACTGGAAGCCAGTGTAAAGATTCCAGAACCGGACTGATGTGATCCACTCTTTTAATGTTAGTGAGGACTCAAGCAGTAGTGTTCTGTATCAGCTGCAGCTTTCTGATGGATTTTTTTGCCCTATGAAGACACTATTGCAGTAGTCGAGTCTACTGAAGATAAAAGCATGGACAAGCTTTTCTAAATCCTGTTGTGACATTAGTTTTTTAATCCTAGATATATTCTTCAGGTGATAGTATGCAGCCCTAATAACTGTTGTAATGTCCATCCATCCATCTTCTCCCGCTTATTCGTGGTCGGGTCGCGGGGGTAGCAGTTCCAGCAGAGAGCCCCAAACTTCCTTTTCCCTGGCGACATCAACCAGCTCTGACTGGGGGATCCCAAGGCGCTCCCAGGCCAGCGAAGAGATATAATCCCTCCACCTGGTCCTAGGTCTACCCCTTGGTCTCTTCCCAGCTGGACGTGCCTGGAACACCTCCCTAGGGAGGCGCCCAGGTGGCATCCTAACTAGGTGCCCGAACCACCTCAACTGGCTCCTTTCGACGCGAAGGAGGAGCGGCTCAACTCCGAGTCCCTCCCAGATGACCGAACTTCTCACCTTATCCCTAAGGGAGACACCAGCCACCCTGAGGAGAAAACCCATCTTGGCCGCTTGTATCCGTTGTAATGTGACTGTTAAAATGCAGGTCTGAGTCCATCACTACACCCAGATTTCTAGATTTATTAGTTGTTTTGTAGTCTGCCGACTGAAGCTCTGCGATAACTTTCAATCGGCCCTTCTTTGCTCCAAAAACAATGATCTCAGTTTTTTGCTTGTTCAATTGGAGAAAGTTCTGACGCATCCAATCATTGATATACTCAATGCACTTGCTCAGTGTTCTAATCTGAGAATAGTCTCCTGGTGTAATTTTAAAATAAATCTGGGTGTCGTCTGCATAGATGTGATAGCTTAGGTCATTGTTTTTCATAATTTGAGTCAGAGGTAGCATATAGATATCAAAAAGCAAAGGTCCTAAGATGGAGCCTTGAGGAACCTCGCATGACATATTTGTCAGGGCTGATGTGTAGTTGCATATTGAGACAAAGTTTTTTCTGTCCTTTAAGTATGAACTAAACCAATTTAGAGCTGTTGCTGAAACTCCCACCCAGTTTTCTAGACGGTCTAGCAATATGTTGTGATCAACAGTATCAAAGGCAGCGCTGAGATCTAATAATACTAACACTGATATTCTGCCACTGTCTGCGTTTAAATTGATGTCATTTAAGACCTTAACAAGAGCAGTCTCAGTGCTGTGGTTTGGTTGAAAGCCCGACTGAAACACATCAAAACCGTCATTTAAAAACATGAAATGACTCAACTGTTGAAAAACAACCTTTTCAATCAATTTACTTAAAAAAGGAAGGTTTGATATTGGCCTGTAATTATTCATCACGGTTGCGTATAGGTTATGCTTTTTTAGGACCGGTTTAATTACTGCAGTTTTCAGGGCCTGTGGAAATACACCCGAGTGGAGAGACTTGTTTACTATATGAAGTAGATCTGAGGCCATGCAATGAAAAACGTTTTTTAAAAATCTTGTCGGTATAATATTGAGGCAGCAGGAGGAGGATTTCAGATGTTGAATAATGTCTTCCAGGTTTTTAGCATTTATCAGACGGAATTGTGTCATGATGTCTGAATTGACTTTAGGTGGACACAGGGACAACACATTTGCTGTACCTTTTACCCGAGGAACTGACTGCTTGTCTAATTTTCATTATTTTGTCAGTGCAGGCCCTGGTGGATAGAAATTATGAGGCTACTGACACTGGGGGGGGGGTTGTACAGTGTAATACAGTAATAATCCTGAGGGTTATTCATTTTGAAGACAAAGCAAAAATCGAGAATCATAAATACAATTGAAATGTATAAATCGTTTAAATATTAAAATATTTCTTAAACTCTCAGTTCTAGTCGTTAAAAGATGAGGTTGTATAATGCAAAATATGCATGCAACACTGTGAGTTAATGTCACACATTGGGTCAGCCCCGGACATATTACTCCCTCTCATCTCTGAAAACTTCACAAAAGATGGAGAGCCTTCTACAGACCACAATGCTCATTAAACTAAAGTCCCAGGGGGAAGAGAGTTGTCAACACAGCAGCAGACAGTCAAGGCACAACAAACACAAGCAAACATTTACATATAAGCTGGATGCCAACGTCCACACACACACACACACACACACACACACACACACACACACACACACACACACACACACACACACACACACACACACACCGCAGCAGCAGCTTCATGGCCCAAGTCTATTCTCTCAAGCAGGGAGAGTAACTGCATGATTATAGCCTTACCAAGAAGAACAGATCTATCTATCTAGTGAACGTTAGCTATCGACTGAACAAGCTAGCCAACATTTGCTGTCTAATTAGTTAGCTAGCTTACATTAGCAACCAATATATAAGCTAGCTAACGGAGCTTTCGCCAAATCAGTGGCTCTCATAGTTTAGATTACAATTACTATTTAACACCCTATGGTTAAACTTGCAGTGTGGCCCTGTGTCTACAACCCAGTCTCATGGCATTTCGTGTTCAACAACACGATTTCCCCCTTTGTTTCGTGTTGCACAGCACGATTTTAAAAGCAATGTATTTCTATTGGTAATGTGTTTCGTGCCTGCAGCGCGTCTTTTTCTCCGGTCATAAAAACATGTTCTTACTCAATATCAAGCCACAATTATTGCTTTTATTTTAAATCGTATAATTTCGGACTTTTGTTGCCGTCTGTGAGGAAAATAAATGGGGCTCAGAGCCTCAGGATACTGAAATCTGTATTTTTCACATATTTTTTTTTTTTTAATTCTTTTCAAAATAACACACTGTTATTTACTCACAAATAACACACACTTATCCTTGCTTTTATTTATTGGTTTGATTCCATAATCTCAGGCTTTTTTGGCGTCCGTCAGGAACTGAATTTCAAAATAAAAATAACCGGAAACAGACGTAGGCATTTCGAGCGATTACCTAAGATCCTCAGCTATGATTTAAGCTCACTGATTGGATGTTTTAGCCGCAATGCATGCTGGGATTTGGTGTTTATATTATATGAAATCCGGAAAACATTTTAAAAGAATAAAATAATACTTAATTCCGAGTGCTCTTGCTTTTCTCTTTGGAAGTCATCACATAACGGCATTGTAATACACGGTTCGGCTGCATTACATATTACAGATCTGCAGTAGTTCTTTATTTATAGAGCCCTGATTAGAAGACCTTTGGAAACTGAATACTTGACGTGGATCATAAATATATCAACAATTAAAAAACATCTTCAATTTCTCTTCACACAATAAGTCTCCTTGCAGTATCAACACTAATTCAGCTGACTTTTACATTTGATCTAATTCATAGATAGGTTATATTATTTACACCATAACGGTGCACAGCTAAATAAGAGGACTTGTAGTTTAGATATTACTGATTTTATTTGAATATAAGAATGTAAATACTGAGTCTGAAATAGTATAGCAATATACTGTAAAATTATGTGAAAGCATGAATAAAACTACACATCTTCAGATGTAGTACAGACATAAGTGTCCTACACTAATAATATAATAAAGTTATTATGGCTGTGTGTACCTTGTGTGCACCTCCTAGTGGTTAAAGCACGTTATTGAATTATAGTTTTTATGTGTTATATTTGATTACAAAAATATTAAGAGTACATCATTTCATAGGGGGAAAGTAGAAGGTCTGTGATAGAAATATAGAATATAAAAAATCAAGAAGATACTATAAGTGATATCTACAATAGAACAGTTTAGTGCAGGATGTACAAAGATATTAATAGGAGGAGGTGCAAAACAGAAAAACGAATTAACCTTTAAACATTAAATAACAGATTAAGGTCTTCTTTTAAATAAGAAAAACAACTTTGGGGGTATCTATGTACAGATAAATATTAAGCCTTACAAAGTACTTAACGTCTAATATATTGCTTTCCTGCAATGTTAACTATGTTGAAGCACTTATTTTAACTGATATTATACACATTAATTATACTCTTATGTATGTAGATAGTATAAGAAATGTACAGAATATGACAGTTTAACACACATAGATGTCGTGTAATGCACTGTTGAGGAACCTGTTACCCACGTTTTTCATTCATTGCATAACTACACCGTAGTTAACCTCTGAATTGTCGTGGAGTAGAATTACAAAGTAACAATGAGCTGTCATGTGGGTATATATTAATTGTGCACATTATGGACACAAGCGATTTTCACCAATTTATTAATTATATGTTTTACATTTAATAACACCAATGTGTTTAATACTGGCAACTTCTAATCGAGGGAAAAACGAAAAAGTTCAGTAGAGACGTCCCATAGAACATGTTGCGAAACACAATAGCCAGCATGTGTAGTTCTGGGGGGGCGTTCGATTCCAGTTTTGGATAGTCTGGCGTGGTTTAGTTCCATTTCAAACAGCTGTTTGACGCTAGGCGTAACCTTGGCGCACTGCCACTCCAACATCCAATCCCAGAGCTTGAAGATTAATCACGGGGACTGTAGTACTAAACGATAGCTGGGAATTATGGGTAGTGTAGTGTCTTCGGCCATCCTAAACTCAGAAATGTTGACAATCGCAATGATGCTCGAAATATCCCTTATAGGCCTACGTCTGTTTCCGGTTATCTTATTTTGAAATTCAGTTCCTGACGGACGCCAAAAAAGCCCGAGATTATGGAATTAAACCAATAAATAAAAGCAAGGATAATTGAGTGTTATTGGTGAGTAAATAACAGTGTGTTATTTTGAAAAGAATAACAAATTAGAAGGGAAAAAAATATTTAAAAATACAGATTTCAGTATCCTGAGGCTCTGAGCCCCATTTATTTTCCTCACAGACGGCAACAAAAGTCCGAAATTATACTATTTAAAATAAAAGCAATAACTGTGGCTTGATATTGAGTAAGAACATGTTTTTATGAACCACACAGCTTCCGGTCTTCCACGACCCGACCGGAGAAAAAGACGTGCTGCAGGCACGAAACACATTACCAGTAGAAATACATTGCTTTTAAAATCGTGCTGTGCAACACGAAAAAAAGGGGGAAATCGTGTTGGTGAACACGAATCAATAGATTAAAAATCGTGTTGGTGATCACGAAATGCCGTGAGACTGGGTTGGTGTCTACAGTTGTGGCAGCGAGGGATATAAAAACATTGTCGACATGCTGTATGACTATCATACAACCAGCATCACCTCACATCAACGTAAATTCCCAAATATGCATTATTTGGATAAAGTAGTAGCAGCTACATTCTAACCGGAGGAATTACCAACACAAAATAAGGCAATGTGGAAGCGCCTTAAAGCTGGTGGAGCAGATGGTGAATTGCTTAAATAGTCAACAACACTGATTTGACATCCACATAAAAGTGACAAATGATCTCTTTTAACCCAGGGGTTACAAAAGAAAAGAGATATGAATTGGACCTGAGGACAGTTGCATCCATGAAACAATTAACTAACAGTCTTTAACAGAGCAGCACTGCCAGCAGAATAATGAGCCCACCAACAGATCCACACATTCTGTTTACTACACTGGGGAATATTTCTGAGGAAGAGGAAGAGCAGCAGTAGTATGCATTGTGTCCCCCCCTTCACAGTTTACATCAGGTATATTTCAAAGTGGGTTTCTTCCTGTGATGATGATGATGATGATGATGATGATGATGATGATGATGATGATGATGATGATGATGATGATGATGATGATGATGATGATGATGATGAAACTGTACAAACAATGGGCCAATCCAAGCATTTTTAAATGGATTTTTGGAGGCTAAAATCAAAATGTTGTCTCTCAGCCTGCTAGTGTGGCAGCTCTTCTTTACCACGCCCAGAAATTAAATGTGCTGCATATTTGAGAAAATGTATTCAACTCCAAGGTCAGACTCTGAAATGGCAAAATGCAGTTCTTTACTAAGCTACTCTGCTAATCCTCATTAGGCCAGACATTACCAAACACACACACACACACACACACACATACACACACTCTCACACACACACACACACACACACACACACACACACACACACACACACACACACACACACACACACACACACACACACACACACACGTCAGATATTGTAATGGAGGTCAACTGAAGGTGCTGAGTCCATAATGTAGTTGTCAGAGCCAAATGAACTCATTTATTCAGTTGTCTTATTGCCTCTCATTTACACCTTCCATATAATATGATGCCTCCATTCACCCTCTACACATCCATCCTCAGGCCTTGCTTTTAACAATTAAAGCTTAAGTGCTCACACAATTCTTCACAGTGAAGTCAATAACAGGGTTTACATGGGTCCCGAAGAATATGGCCTTTCACATATACAGTGGGGCAAAAAAGTATTTAGTCAGCCACCAATTGTGCAAGTTCTCCCACTTAAAAAGATGAGAGGCCTGTAATTTTCATCCTAGGTACACTTCAACTATGAGAGACAGCATGGGGGGAAAGAATCCAGGAAATCACAGTACGTAACCCCAATTATATTTCGTATAAGGCTTCGCCCTCTAAGGCTATCGCTATTGGGTTAAGGGCGAAGCAGGATGTAGTCTACGCCCCACTGGTCCGTCCGTTACCAGAAGCACGAAACACATCTACTCAATTAATAACCCATGTCCATTTCGCCATGCGTAATGGAGCATCACATTCCCAGGGAATATAGCATTAAAAAATGAATATTCTCCATACGGGAAAGAAGGTAGGCTAAATACTTCTTCCGTTAGAGCAGCTAGCACCAGATGCTAATAACAACAGCGCCGGTTCCAGTGCACCCTCCCTTTCTCCCTCGCTCACTCGCACGTTGGCTGTGAGCTGCGGGTGCCAGATAAGCCAATATCCCCCATTTTCATCACTTGCAGCGCCCATCGTACAGGGCGAATGAACTCACCTTGTGATAAACCCTCAAGAGAAAAAGCTTTTGAGCTCCATACTGTTTCAGAAATAATCCTTGATGTGGTTTAGAACAGGATGGCATTTTATCACAGCAGAATTTAACTTTATCTCCGGTAGAATTCTGATCAGGCATTAGCTCCGCCTCCTCTTTTCTTTTTTTTCAAGCTAAGGGCCCAAAATCTGTGTTTCTCTAACAGGGCTGCAAAAGAGGGGTATGAGCAGTTTGAGGCACGGCTACAATGGGTGATCTGTTTGGTATTTTAAGCAAAACACTTCACAGACATGTTTTGTAAAGGTATGGCCCTACAATATATGTTTCCAATATAGCATGATAGGTCCACTTTAAATGACATCAGAATCAGAAGACAAAAAACATTATTATTTTTTATTTTTACTATTTTTTTATAATGGGACACAGGGTTCGGTCCGGATTGATTTGCAGTTCGGTCCGGATACGGACCTCGGTCCGGAGTTTGAGAAGCCCTGCTGTAGGAAGTGTAGGTACACCGCTACATTTCCCGCCCCGCCGCAGTCATACAGTAGGCTACGGAGAGCGGCGAGAAACATTTCCTCAGGCATCGAAAAGCGGAACCGAAATTCACATTTCTAAATGATGCCGTTGGAATCGAAATGTTGAAACCGGAACCGGTTCTCGGTACCCAACCCTAGACAGGACACAGGGAGAAAGAGTAAGTCTGGCTGAGTTCAAAGTAAAAAATAAACCCACCTATCAACCTTATCAAGCTAAATCATTGTTTGTTTAAGCAATATTCACACAGATGTTTACACATCTGTTAATATTTTACAGGGACGTACAGACAGTTGAGGCTTCTATTACACTTTCTCATATCAAGTTGATTCATTTTTTGTGGATCGTCTTGATGACCACAGAATGTGCTGGGTGAAGTGCATCAGTGAAAGGTTTAGTTAACCGATCTCTGCTCCTCTGTGTCTGTGTCTCAGAGTTAGATGGACCTTACCCTCCCTATGGCTACGCTGATATACCTCTGGACAGCCTGCCACTAGATCCTGATCTCCACGAGACCTACATCCCTGACATGACCTACGACCCCAGACAGGCCTACCCAGAACCACTCTAACAGGTAAGGCAAGTTTATTTATATGGCACCTTGGCAAGGCAATTCAAAGTGCTATACAAAAATGAAAAAGGTAATCATATATATAATTTACACTGCACTTAACAATCTGTGATACCTAAGGCAATTCAATAATTCAGTTGATAACTGAATTAATTAGATAAAAAGAATGCCTAAGTCAAGGTGATTAGGACTTTGTCTTAGCATATGTAGAACATAATGTCTGACCAGGCTCATATGAAGGAGTTGACTGGAGAACGTGAAAGATAACAGTGTCCAGCCAAACGTCTGCAGATCTGAGGATCACCGTTCAGGTTTGCCATCTTTGCTAATGTGAGCATGGAATCTCCCCAGCAGAACGAGAGACCCAATAGTGAAATATAATGTTCAGTGTTTATTGTTTAACTTATTTTGCAAGCACATGGAAACACTGTGGAGTTTGGAAACTCCCCCACATGTGATATTTAGATACAAAAGCAATGTTAGGTTTCTTTTAAGATTAGGTTTGTCACGTTTCTGCTCCATGAAAAGGCTCTAACTTACTTACAGTACCTTATCAAGGCTTAAACTATTTAAATAAATTGATGATGAATGATACATTTAAAAAAAAAAAAACAAGCTTAACAAACACCACCCAACTCAGTAAATACGTTAAATGTTGACTTTATTTGATCATTTTACAGAAAAAAAAAATGCATTTTAACATACTTGTACTTTACTCGAGTATTTCAATTTGTTTGCTACTTTGTACTTCTACTCCACTACAGTTCAGGCACGATTTTGATGCTTCAGGTAGAGTGGTCCAAAGTAGCTGCCACCCAGTTGTTTCCTCTGTCCAGCCCCAGTCAGATAGCTCTGGCATATCTGGATCCAGGACCAATGTCTGGTTCCAACAGTTGGCCTGGTAGCAAGTGCGCTTGATGTGCTGCTTCTGTGCTGCCTGGGTTGGAGGAATGTTCTCTAGAGATCTAGAGTTCTGTGTGAAGAGCTGTTTCCTGGCATCATTCACCTCCATGCTCTCACTGGTTCGGTCGTACATCAGCACCACAAATCGCTCCAGCAGTAACATTGATCCTTCACTGACCTCACTTGGCATACATAGGAGTTAATTGAAAGCACCAGTCACCACTGGGAAAGACTTCCACGTTTCCCAGGCAGTCTTCTTCCCTCTGCCAGCGAAAGCAGAGACGGTGTCACACCCGGTGTCACACCCGGTGTCACACCCGGTGTCACACCCGGTGAAAGCGTGAAGGACTGGGAGAGTCAGACGCTTTGTTGGATTCATTGTCGCAACAATTTCATGAACAGCTATGTAGTGAAAGCTTGATCCAACACCAAAGGCAACCCACAGCTCATCAGGAGCTATTTTGCTGAATGAAGCCACAGTCAGTACCACCATATCGGTATCAACTGTACGTATGGTCACCTTCTTACACCCCTTTTGCACAGCATCTGCCACATGCAGAAGTAGACGAGTGTCGGCCTCCTCTTGAGAACACGGGGCAAGGCAGGCTAAGTAAGACTCAGCAGGAGAGCAGAGGACTCCACTTCCATCTGTTGCATACAGTTCCTTGCCCTCTGCGAGACAGGAAAACAAACAAGTCGGTTTTGTTTTCATCGCATCGAAGAAAGTCCTTCCAGTTCTTTGGCATCACAGTAGAAGGAGCCACCCTTTTCCTGATGCCCTTTCCCCTCTTTTGTCTGGTTGAGGCTTTCAGGCTGGCAGGTAGGCATACATCCCAGACAAGGTCAATGCGGCTGATTTTCTCAAGTTGAGCAGAGATGTATAGTGCAAACACTCTATCTCCATACTCTTGAAATGTTCTTGATGTTCCAGGATTTAACATTTGAACCACAGCTGCACCATAGAAAATGGTTGCATCAGCCATAGGTACACTACTGTTCTCAAGCAGATCTGATTCTAGGCAGCGAAGTAGATCTGCTTTAACCCCAATCCGAATGTTGCCTCCAGTTGACAAAGCTGGTGGGGATCTCTGGTTTTCATGGGAGAAGAAATTGTCGATGTCTCCATCTCGTGTTTGACAGGAGATGTACAGCCTTGAAAAGAGACCACAGTCACTCTTCAGTGCTGCAAGCTGTGCCTTTTGTTTCGACTTCATCTTGACCGGTGGCCTACTGAACAGTGGCAACTTGTTCTTTAGAAGTGTTTGTGTGACAGGTGTTGTACACTGTTCTAGCCTCTCTTTCACAAACGTGGTGTACTGCTCCTCACCAAGGGTCTCGATCCTTCTCACAGTTTCAGCCACTTTGATGTCCATGATGTCCCTTGTGTCCTGTACCAGGGTGTTCGTCCAGCCACTGTCTTCCAGCCAGTCTCCCAGCAACTTCAACATGGCCATCTCAATGTGTAGACCAGTGGTTCCCAAACGGTGTGCCACGGCACACTGGCGTGAGGCAAGTCCAGGTGTGGCGTGGGATTTTGTGACAACCATACTTTATTATTGCAATATACAACTACACAAAAATAATTATTTTTTAATTTACTATATCAGTACTTGGTGGGTTTATATGTACGTAATCTGCGCGATTTATGCGTCCACATCTCCACGTGCAGTGCTGCATAAACATGGCTGAGTCAGCGATAACTCTCGAGGGGTGGAGGTATGCCCATTACTTTGAGTTCATCCGAAGAATAGACAGGAATGTGACGGTGAGGTGCAAACTGTGTCCAGGCCAGAAGCTGTTATCCACTGCTGTAAACACCACGTCAAACCTCAACAAGCACCTGCAAAGAACACATGCTAAGGTGAAGCTACCGCACACGCTATTTGTTGTTTGTTTATATCACGTAGTCTGTTCTTCTTCTCTGTCTTCCGGTTTTTGCCTGTTTTTAATGACGAATACACACTACCGCCGCCTGCTGGTAAGGAAAGTTATTGCCACTCACGCATGCGCAGTTCGTACGTGCTCGGCGAGTAAAGTAACGAGTAAAGTAACAAGTTACTTTATGTAGAGAGTAACGAAGTAGTGTATTATATTACTTTTTTTTTTTTTAAGTAATATGTAATATATTACATTTTTTTAGTAACGACCCCATCTCTGGAGTTGGCATTCTCTACTATGATTAACGGCCCCTACACACGGCGGCGTGCGTTGCCGCTTCAACGCTTCTGCCCATTCACTTTGAATGGGGTGACGTCACAATTCGCCGAACTGCATTGTGGGAGCAAAGCGTAGCTTCTCTCGCGGTGCTCGCTGCAAAAGTAGAGCAATGTTCTACTTTTGCCGCCTCGACGGAGGCGTCAGCCAATCAAATCCCGCGTATGCAAATCTGACAGTAAAAGCACTAGCCAATCAAACCGCGTGTATGTTGGGAGAGCTAGACCGCAGTTATTTCCCATATGTCAAAAAATGGAGGAGAAAATTATCGTGGCGGTAGGGAATCACCCGGTACTCTATGACCCGTCCCTCTTTACATACAGGGATACAAACCGGAGGAGCCAGGCATGGGGGGAGGTGGCAGAGACAGTGGGTGAAACTGGTAGGTTTTCGCTTGTTTGGGGAGTTTATATCCAGTGTACTTCGTTTGAATGGACAGCTAGCAGACATAGACAGTATATTTAGCCAGTATGGATGTAGCATGAATGCTTTGCTTTGTATGTCCGGGGCGGGACATTCATGTGATTGGTCGCGTTGCTCGCGTTGACTCCCCAAGCTCAAGACACGCCCACCGCCAAGCGGCAACGCACGCCGCCGTGTGTAGGGGCCGTTACATGAAGAACAACAGGAGGTCACGGCTCTCTGTTGAACAGGACTTGCGAGTGGCCCTCTCCTCAGTGCCACCAAGGATTAAAAAATTCTGCGCGCCCCGACAGGCACATGTATCTTACTAATTTGTAAGTCGGCACAAATATTTACAATAGCACATGTTTCAATGCTGATTGCTGAAATGTTACATTTATAATTTGTAGTTCAGGACCATGGACTGCAGCTTCCTTGCATTGACAGTTCTCTGTGCTGAATTTCTGCTGAGTTTCCTTTGCCTCATTTTTTATTTTGTGACTTGTCTGGTTTAAATGAGTGTGTTGCTGCTTTGATGAAGCCTAATTTGATAAAGTTTCAAATTAATTTCTGAAATATTAATAAATATTTCATGAGTAATATAGTTGTCTTTGTCACATTTTATTTGGCATTAGCAATAATGATGCACATTTACAGATATTTTACATGATATGAGTGATAACACGTGTTATAAGGGCTATTTTGCACAATAGGTGTGCCTTGAGATTTGTACTTGTCCTTTGGTGTGCCTTGGGCACAACAAGTTAGGGAACCACTGGTGTAGACCACCGAACATGATCACAAAGTGGAAGTGGCTGGCCAGATCCACTGGACTTCCTTAGCAAGAGCATACAGTGGTTGGTCAGCTGCAAGGACAGGAATCTGACCAGGGTTCACGTGCTGAACTGCTGCCTTGACGATGTCCATGGAGTGACGTATCATTGCCACTGAGTGTGCATTGTCAAGAAACAGAGCCAATAGTGCGGTTATTGCTGCAGGTGGGATGACAGCTTGGTGCGCATCAGCAGACCACGATATCCAGCCATCCATGGTGGACTTTTCAACAGCTGTCTTGACTTTGCTGAGTCATGCATACATACCATCTTTGGCAGCTGCAGCAGTCAGGAGGTTGGGAGGTCTCACAGGACCTTGTACAGCTGGCGCACTGAAGACCTTTGTCTTTAGGGCTGCTGGTGGCACAATTGTGTAGGCTGATGGCAGAGGTGTCACTGACTTGGTGGAAGAGCCACTCTGACCTGAGCTTATTTTTTGTTAAATGTCTACCTTGTCCAATTCAGTTGGAAATGACACCTTAAATTATTTTCTACATCGTTTGGTTCCAAAATTAAAAAAGACGTAGACATTAAACTCAGCGGACTGGCGGCCATCTTGGATTTGACTGTTACTTTGATGTCATTTATCTAGCTGATGATAAGTTGATATCATTGGTAAGGTGGGACCATAAGCTACATATAATTATCCAGGATTTATTTACCTGTATGGCTCAAGAAAACATACTCTACAGAGAATGCATCTGTACCCAGTTAGTTGAAGCATGGATACACACAATACATAACTGCGCCACATCTGCCACCAGCACCCACACACACACACACACACACACACACACACACACACACACACACACACACACACACACACACACACACACACACACACCCACGATAAATAATTTGCAATTTTGCACATTTCAACTGATTGACAGCTTATTTTTGGTCAATTTCTACCTTTATCTTCACCTAAATGCATTTTCGTGAATTCTGGCGATCTCAAAAGTATCACCAAATGATTGCGCATCCCTAATTTAGTTGGATATTGTTAGTGTCTCTACTGTAGGCTATTTTTATTATGTGTACAGCACTTTGGCTCGACCAAAAATCGTTTATAAATGTGCTATATAAATAAAACTTGATTTTATTTGATATGACACCTTAAAGGTGGGGTAGGTAAGTTTCAGAAACCGGCTCGAGATACACTTTTTGTTATATTCCATGGAATGCTCTTAACATCCCGATAGCAATGAAAATCTGAAGTGCTTTGACAAAAAATCCATAAAAAAATGTCATCTGTGGAAGCCGTAATACTGTAAAAAGCACGATTGCCGCCCTGTCTGTCAGCCTTCCATCTCGTGCATGCACAAATGTATCTCGTGCCCTCATTGGGCGTGCATTGCGCGTGCATGTGTGTTAGAGGAGCTCTGTAAGGAAGTCTGAAGGAAAGGGCGGATTCTTTTCGGCTGTGTACTTTCAAATTTTAGTGCACTGGAGCCGGTTTCTGAAACGTACCTACCCCACCTTTAAATGTTTTTCTACAATGTTTGGTTCCAAAATTAAGCGTGTTTGAACATTTAACCTGAGAGACGGGCGGCCATCTTGGATTTGACCTCTCACGGTCCTCACAGGTCAAATCTGACTTCCCTCCACATCTGAAAATAACCCTTATGGTATGCACTAACTATGCTAGAAATGTCGTGCTTTTCTCATAAAATGCACAATTGTTGTGCTTATCCTCTGTACTATAAGTGAATATCCCCACGCTCCCTAGAAGCATCTCATCCTGGACTAGTCCAGAAAAGTCGAGAGTACAGCCCCTTTCCAGGAATTTGGTTCCAGAACCAGTGCTTTGCGTTTACCAGCCTGGGTTCCTTTCCCCTCCAGGTGAGATCCCCGTTCCAAGAGCCTGTCTATAATGCCAGGGTTCAGCACGCCTCAGTCCAAACCCATCTGGCTTCCAATGCTCCTGACCCCAAAGCCTATCCCTGCTTCTGGTGGTCCTACATGGCTCTGTGTCATTCATTCCAACGAGCTCAACGGGTCAAAGCCCAGACCCCAGTGTGCTTCAGAGGAATTGGTTGGTCTATTTCTGAGCTGATGGTTTCTCCCTGATTTCCATATTTCTCTAAGCTTATCTCACCACATCCACCTCTGCCAGCGCTGTACTTGATACAGATTGTTATTGATCTTCTAATCCCACTCTGGATAAAGTGAATAAGGGAACTTCCAAAATAATGACACATTTATCCCTAGAGCGCTACACTATACTGTGGCTTCAATGCTGTTATTGAATATATTTCCTATAATATTTCTGAATCCAGTTTAGAATACTTGCTGTTTTGTGTTGCAGGAGAATGACTATGGTGAAAGAAAGCGAAGGAATGAGCACATCACAGGAAGAAAGACTGGAGGAATGGAGCGAGGAAGGAGTTGGAGATGTGAACTTTAAAGGCAGTCTGCCCTATCCAACAAGTGGAAAATACCATTTGTCAATCAAGAACATTTAAAAGAGGTTGCTTATTAAAAAGAGGTTTATTGTTGCTGTAAATGAAAAATGTAACTTTGTTATAATGTTTTACTGTGGTCTGAAGTTTGGAGGCAGAGTTACACGGGTAATGTTTTGAATCATGCAATTATTTTGTGACATACAGGAAACAGGAGGGTTCAACCAAAATCAGATGATAATCCTTCTGAAATATTTTTGCATTTCATCTGTAAAGAGTTTCCTAGTTAGAGAACATTTGAACTTGCTGAAATGTTACAACAACAAGGTTAGTTTGACGTTACTGATGCGATGCCTGTTGCAATATTAGTGTTGTTTCCCACTTATAGATACCTCATTGGAAACACCCATATTAGTCGTAAGAAGTTCAATTTAAAAGTTATATATACTGTAGTTAATAGTTTTACATACGTCACAAAAAGCTTGACTATGAAAACTATGAGCATCACTGAGATATTTGCCCGCATCTCACGCATTATTTTACAGGGTTAGATTTTGTTCCTGATGGGCATTACTGCCAATCACCATTGCTACCAAATGCTACCCGTGTATCCTAGCCTTTAGCTGCTGTCTTTTAGATGTCTCCTCTGTGTATTTGAACAGTGCACATGTCCCAGGGTGTCCATATGTGGTTGTTGCATGGTAGTATCGTGTACGCATTTAAATATTCTTCACCTTTACATACTGGAAAAAAAGACTAAAATGCACCGAGTGGATATTCTGTTCAAATGTCCACAGGAAATGGACCACAAATGTCTTTGGCATCTTCTGCATAAGACTACACATCCTGTAATTTTCCAGTCAGTCTCCAGTGGAAATGGACTACAGCTCTCTGATCAGTGTGTGCAGTGTGTGCATTGTGGGTGTTACTGCAGAGTAAATATACGGTACCTGCACCGTGCTAACACATACAGTAATGACAAATGGTCTTTGTAGGAGGGTGGGCGTATTATAGACATTTGTCGATGACTGTATGTCATTGTCAATGCAGAGGTGTGGGCTGCAGGCTCTAATATAACATAAATAATACTTGCTGCTGCTCACAGCATGTATTAAAGATCCAGATTGGTTTGCAGCATATTTTTCTACCTAGTCATCAAATCTTAATACAGTGTACATGGTATGCATTAAAACGTGGACATGTGTGGACATGTCTACATATGTGGACAGTTGGGTGAAAAACGCTCTAGGGCAAACCGTGCTTATAGTACAGGCTGCTGTGATTGGCTGCAGTACCAACAACAGCAGCCTGAGATGTTAAGAAAGCACAATTACAATGACTTATATATTGCTAAAGCAATCTACAACAACTATACTGTTGCTGACTCTGAATATCATTACATTTTATTATTTTCAACGGTTTTTCATTTTTTCTGCTCGCATAAAGGCTATTGAAGATTTAAACTGCCCATATTAAAACAAATCAAACAAATGAATAGTTATATTCAATATGTATTTCCTTTTCATGTAAATGTGTCTAAATGAAATGAAATCATTTACATATTGTTTAATATGGCACGGAAAACACATGCCACAAAGAAATTAAACAAATTCAGTTCATTATGATGGTGAATGCGCACATCAAAAGGAAATACATATAACCATGTGATTTGTGTTTAACTTCAACTATTTATCAGATTTTAATTTAGTCAACTTTCAGTAAAGGTTTTTTCTTCAGAACATTGTTTCATCACATTATTCTCGTTCTTTATTTGGAATATCAAAGAGACGTTTAAAACCTGTAGTATCATCTGATTGCTTATTACCCCACCAGACTTCTTTCTAGTGCTTTGCCACATTCACTTATCATAGCATAGGGCTCATGTAGACGCTTATTGTGAGACTTGTGTTTTGTTTCGGTAAAAATGGTTCATATCGTCAGTTAGCTTAGTTTAAATTGAGCAACCCCTCAAAAGATCACCCCAACACTGATTGTTAGTTCATTTAAATACCCATCAGTAAGACAGGTATCCCAATGATGTGCTTTGTCTTCACCATTACTACATATTCATATTGAAAGAGGTGTTTATTTTCTAAATCATTGTACAGTACCTATGATTGTGAGTCTGAGTGGTATTTGAACAGCAGGGGTGAGGATGATTGCTGAGAGGAGAAGGTGACGCTGAGTAGAGAGAGAAGAGTTGCAGGTGAGTAAATGAGAACAATACTGCCTCCTGCTGGTTCTGTTCATTAGAAGGAAATCCTCACGCAGTTTGTATCTGCTTGGAAATCATTTTTCATGGGAAATTATTAGCATGAACCAACCCATAATACAATGTGACAATAACATGTAATATTGAATTGCAATATCCCAATATCATCATTATGCACTACTTATACATGATACAATATATTTATAATATATTTTCATTTATACGAAAATGTGACTTCTGTATAAGCTATAGCTCATTTTTCGATATGGCATATTTCGCTGGGGTCATAATACCACCTTTCCCATCCTGCACATGTAGTGTAGTATTGCACAGGGAAAAGAGTGTTGTGGGTGAATGCCGAAGAGATTTATTTAGTGATGACAGTATGTTGTGCTAGATTGTTGTCTGGTTTAGCAGGAAATATACCTCCTACATTGGAAAAAGCCCTGGTTAAACGGTGAGGTGCGCAGAGGTGGAGACATGGAAGAGTATAGGAAGTCAAGGTATACGCGCTCTGCCTCCACGGTCCGTCCCGAGGTGCTGGGTCGAGGGCGACCCCCGCAGGGACAGGCCGATCCGTCGGGTTCCTCCTCCGGTCCACACTCCGGTGCCGCCGCAGCGGAGGGGTACCGGGTGGGGAGCTCCATCCTCCAGAAGTTGACTGGCGGCGGGAGGAAGCGCCTCGGCAGAGAGAGGGGATTTCTCTGGCGAGGGCAAATCCTGCCTCTTCCTCCTCCCATCCATTGTTGGTTAAATCCTATTTTCCAAATAAAAGTGATAAAATGTATTCCAGTTTGAGTGTCTCTGCTTTCCACACACCCACACAGCCACGTAATGTGTTCAGTACAGTTTCCCCACTCGCTGCCCGGGTTGTATCTCCAGTAAAGGAGGCAGCGAGTGCATGCACGGGTGAGAGTGATAAACCGTGCTGCAGGTACAGGGACATTATGGCAGGCGTAACAGGGTTAGGAAACAATTAAAACGAAGTGTGAAGACTCCACTTGATGTTTTTCACCGTTCCCGAGGAAGTGCACCATACTGTGTTCAAAGACCTCGGGAGAGAGTCGGCCCTTTCCGTGTCAACCCCCCATGGGCAAATGTTCCCTTCACGGGACATTTTGCGGGCGGGACGGGTCATCAGGGAATATCACAGCTTTATTGCTGGGGCCCTACAGTTAATGGCACATCCCCTGACACAGTGTTACGGGGAATGGAAACGCAGATGCATGTTAACCTGTTCTACACAGCACCCCCGATACCGGGGGTAAAAACGCGTCATCTGCAGGAAACAGCGTCTGAGGGCTTCTTCAATAAACTATGAATGTTTCATATCCATGTAACGGGAAGAAACTCAGCTAACTGATCTTTTTTTTTTTAAACCCACAAAGCTAGCGCCGAGCCTCTGAATTAGCTACGAGCGAAACAATCTTAAGGCCGTTAGCACAGAACTCTAGCTACACTGATCAATATACTTATTGGATCTGCACAGGGCCGGACTGGGACAATAAATCAGGCCGGGAATTATACCCCCAGCCAGGCCACTACCAGTTTTTTGTGCCATTTTGCTGGATTTATTTGTCAATATTTACAGCGTTGCCCTATAGATTAAATCTACTACCAAAAAATAAACATATGGAGATGGGTTACTATTTAAAAAAATGTGCAAATCTATTTAATCAATCAATCAATGTTTATTTATATAGCCCAATATCACAAATGTTACATTTGTCTCAGTGGTCTTCACAGTGTGTACAGAATATCAGTATGACAATACGACACCCTCTGTCCTTAGACCCTCACATCGTACAAGGAAAAACTTCCAAAGAAAACCTAGTTTAAAGGGAAAAATGGGAGAAACCTCAGGGAGAGCAACAGAGGAGGGATCCCTCTCCCAGGACGGACAGACGTGCAATAGATGCCGTGTGTAAATTGAAAAGATAATACATTTGCAACATAGGAATATATTTAGGAACCTATTCATGTGAACATATTTTAAGTGGGGATGGACCTCAAATCCTATAGGGGAGTCCGGGGGCCTTCTCCCCCGGTAAGATTTTGTTTTAAATGTTGGACTTAAATGCATCAATCTGGTGCATTTTGAGGGGGAAATAAAGAGAGACTACACCCATATGAAACATAACTGTATACATTTAAATAATCATAACATCATAAGTACATGGCCATAACCAATAACATACCATATCCAATATGAAAAAACATTGAAACTGGTTTATTTATTTGTTTTTGGTTCATTTATAGTTGTGAGTGTGTCTGTGCTCCTGAACCAGCCTCTCCTGTCTCCCCCCTCTCCCCCCTGCTCCTCTTTGAGGCAGAAGCAAAGACTCGTTTTAGCTCTCAACAAGTTTTTAAAGTTTATCTTACCTTTTTTCACCTAGTTAATGTTTTTTTATTATTATTCATGCATATTTTACTAATCACTCCCCCTTCAAATGGAAATATGTGTTTACATGAATGGTGACCAAACCGTGAGACCCACTGAGAACTAAGTTAACTATGTAAACACTCAGCAGAGTCCTTTACCTCACCTGAGCTGGAGTTATCAGCCTCTCAGTCTGACAGCAGAGGACTCTCCTCCACCTTGTTGTTGAAACAGCTCCTTATATCCGTTAGCGCAGCTAGCTAGCACCAGATGCTAACAACAACAATAGCCGACACGTAACTGGTGCGCGTGCTTTCTCTCTCTCGCGCCACACATACACACACACCCTCCCGAGCTTGAATGACACACAGAGACCAATCGAGGGCATTAGTGTATGGTCTGTATGAAAGTGGCCATGTCGGCAGGCCACATCATGCAGACAGCCAGTCACCCTCTGTGACTGATGGCTGACTCCGCATTTGTGCAGCGTTGCGTTCACAATACATGCATTAAAAAAATCCTCAGGCCACTTAGCAGGCCAGGCCATCGGGAAACCTCCCGGTGCTCCCGATGGCCAGTCCGGGCCTGGATCTGCACAAACAAGCTTAGATAACATCCTGAGAGTCCACAGATTATAGAAATATAAGGATCATCACTGAGAGATCAGAACTCGTGACAGGGGAAGCAAATACAGACAACTCACGAGTAGCTTTAGGTAGCAGAACACGGAGATATGCTCACTTCTAGCTGTTATTCTGATAAAAAGTCGTGTTCAATGGCATTAAAACGAGAAAAAACGCAGCTGAAGGTTAATCCATAGGTTATAGCAATGTGTCTGTCACTTTGAAAAAATTATTGATAATTCATAATTCAATTTTTATGCAAAAATCGGAGAAGAAGAATTAGCTGTTAATGGTAGCCACCAGAGGTTAGCGCAGCTTCCGGTTTTTCTACGCGTCTCTCTCACTCCTTATTTGGTAAGCTGTGTGTGTATGGGGAACTTTCCCTCGATTCCATTGGCTCTGACGGTTAGAAAGAGATGTCAATCAGCAAAATCGACCAAGGGGGGCCAGAGATATGGAAAATCCACCCAAATGACCCCAGAAGTGTTTTTATTTTGCTAAACCTCTCTAAAAAGGTCAAATGTCAATTGTTTTGCATCAATCTTGATACAGGGAACTTATTATATGTTTTACTTTGGATTCCTAAAGCGTTTAGTCTACCTAACCATCATCCAAGGGTAGTTTTCACTATAAGTAAAAAAAAATGTTTGGACGGACACTATAATTTACAGTTTTTTACCATGTTCAATCTGAATTTTTTTTTAAATAAAAAACATCTATATTGATTCTTACTTTTCTACATCCAACTCACATGTTTATCATTACTTTGAGAAAAAAGATTATTAATTTAACCCTTTTAGAAGGGAAGATATGGTCATTTGTTCTGGGAATGTCATTTTCCAGCCTGAAACCTGAAAAACAGGCTCAGTGCTTAACGGAGTGGATGGACAGGATACTGAAACAGGGTTATTCACTCACACTTTACGGGCATAAAAGAGGCAAAGCTATCATCCCGAAGGGACATAGGCTTTCTCTCAACAGAGGTTCAGACCTTGGTGCGAAAACAGGTGGTATCTGTTGTGCACACACGGGACAGAGAGAAGGGGCATTATTCTCATCATTCTGGATCTCCGTGGTCTGAACCTTCACATTGTACGCAAACCGTTCCAGATGTTGACAGTGAAACGGTTATTGGAACTGGTGCAGCCAGGCGATTGGTTTACAACCATCGACCTGAAGGATGCCTACTTTCATGTCGGAATTTCTCCGAAACACAGAAAGTATTTACGTGTTGCCTTCCAGGGGGTGGCTTACGAGTACAACAGGCTGCCGTTCGGCTACTCCGTGTCCCCGCGCACGTTCAGCAAGTGCGTGGAGGTGGCACCCCAGCCGCTGCGCAGCCGGGGCATGAGAGTATTCTTTTTCCTAGACGACCTCATAGTTATGGCCAGCTCCAGGGAACGTGCAATGTGTCATACGGCTCAATTGATCCTTCATCTAACCGAGTTAGGATTTGCGATCAATTGGAAGAAGAGCGCCCCCATGCCTCAACAACAGGTATTGTATCTAGGAATGGTGCTCGATGCAGGCAGGCTACGCACCACCCTGTCAGAGATCAGACAGGCATCCTTGCTACAGGCAGTTTGCAGACTGCGGGGGCAACAGTGACGCAGACCTCGTGGCAGCAGCTCACGGTGTGGTCCTGCTGGGGTTATTGCATATGCGCCGCCTGCAGAGGTGGTTCTCCAGCCTGTATTTAGATATCAAGAGACACAAACAACGGCTGGTGACCATCCCCCCCTCAGTGGGGGGCAACCTCCGGTTTTGGAGGTCCCCGGATCATCTCCGGAGGGGGTCCCCGCTGGGGCAGGTGATCTCCCACATCTCAGTGTTCACGGATGCTTCCGGAACAGGATGGGGAGGAACCTGCCTAGGGAAAGCTGTAGGAGGGTGCTGGTCTCTGACAGAGACACGGCACATCAATCTCTACAGCAGGGGTCGGCAACAGGCGGACCACGGTCCGGATCCAGACCCAGACGCCGACCTATACGGACCCGGACCTATAATCAATACATTAATAGGGGATTTCAATGTTGACGGGCGATTATATTTTAACCGCTGCCGACAGGGGGCGAAAGAGACGAGTGAGCGATACATGGAGAGAAACACAGAAGAAGAGACGAGAGCGCGGCAAAGAGAAGAGGAGAGGAAAGTGAGTGAAGAGAATAAGTAGCGATACAGGCAGAGAAGAGGAGAATAATTAGCGATACAGGGAGCGAAAACGGAGAGGAGAGTGAACAGGCGAGTTAGCAGCAGACAGGGAGAGACAAATAATTACACATGGTGCTCTCCAAGAAGAGGAAAGTGGACAGTGAGAACCAGTGGCGGCTGGTGGCCTACTTTTCCGGTGGGGCTCTAGCTTCCCCCCCCCCCCCGAAAAAACAAGTTCTCAGAACTGGTTTTTGTTTTTTTCTTTCTTAAAACTGTTCATGTTTTATGAACCAACACCTCCACCAAGTGGCTTTACAGTGAACTGCATGTGTTATGTAGATAATGTGTTTCTGGTCATTAATAGCATCTTTTCAGTAGCATTAATTATACATATTTAAGTGGTTGTGAATGAATGCAATTTAAAAAAAGAACCACAGCACAAAACGTAGAGCTTTACATTTGTATAAGACTTGTTTTTGTTTCTCTGAGGATTATTTACAAACAGGCTTATTTACATATAGCAATAACTCAGAAATGAAAAAGCTACATCATCTAGCACGAACAACCAGTTAGCATAATGATAATACATGTGTTATGTACAATGTAACTGGCAAGACTATAGCAAGAAAGAACATAAAGAAGTTTGCAAAAGGTTTAAATAACTTCAAGTATCTGTCTTCAGATTTCGTGGAGGTTTTAGTCCGATGTGAAGCAGATTTAAAGCGACACCGAAGATAAACCAAAAATGTGGTGGAGCTGCAAACCGTGTAGTGTTGCTGGGACAGGACAGGAGGAGCTATAACCGTTGGAAAATACATCACAGAGACAATGCAACAAACGTGGAGACAGAACAATCACTTTTGTGATAAATGCCCACTTATTAATAAACTTCTAACACAACCATGGGAAACCTCCTCTCTACATACATGTATAAAGTGATATCCAGCGTATTGGCCTGTAGCACCTTTTGTACTGCTTTGAATAACAAAAACAAAAGGAAACAATAAACAACTGTTCCTCTGGGGGAAATGAATCGAACGCAACAGGTTTCCAAACAGTCCTCATGTTCCTGGACTTTGTGGTTGAACAACATTGAAAACATCTTTGGTATCCAAAAGTAACTTCACAACACAGGACTCTCTTGAAAAAGAGAGTTTTAATCTCAATGAGACCTATCCTGGTTAAATAAAGGTACAATAAAATAAACAACATTCTGCGGCCGTTTAATTGTCTCTCTAATAAAACACATTTTATTTTGTAAGGGTCGGCCGTGTGTGTGTGTGTGTGTGTGTGTGTGTGTGTGTGTGTGTGTGTGTGTGCGCGTGCGTGCGCGTGCGAATGTTGCCCTTCTCTCCTTCTGAGTGGCAAACCTCTCAATGACTCTGGTGTTGAAGTCAGGAATGCTGCTAATTAGTTTGTTCTCAATTGACAGCATAGCCAGAGCATTCGGGCGATCCTGTGTCATGCTGTTCCTCAAGAAAGTCTTGATCCTTTTCAGAGTGGAAAAGCACCTCTCTGCCGCAGCCGTAGCCATGGGCAGGGTTCGGGACGTTCGGGACGAATCCCGATGGGCCGGTACTGAATAGGGTGACCAGATGTCCCGCTTTGCGCGGGACTGCACAGCATTTTCACGACTTTTGGTGCGTCCCGCAAATTGAGACGATGCCCCGCATATTTCATTTTGATTGGCTAAAACGCTTTTCTTTAAAATCAGATTCATCCAATGGCTGTTGAGAAAGCAGGGAAGGCTATCATCAGGGGGCTGTGTTTGCTGTCAATCAAACTGTAACACACGGCGGGTGCTGGTCAAGTGTTAACCAATGAGAGTAACTCACTCACACACACCCCCCACCCGCCAAACAACAACAACGAACGCAGGCGACGCAGCAGGTTATGGAAAATGGAGGAAACTGAAACTACAGCTAAGAAGATGCACATACAACAAAGACTGGGAAGACACTTACCCGTGGGTGCAGCCAGTGCAGGGCGACTCTCAGAGATTTTTTTGCAATCTTTGCAAGAGTAATTTTTAAATTTCACATGGCAGTGAATACGACGTCAAAAGACACAGAGAATGCGATTCTCACAAGAAACGTGTCGCTCAAAAAGAGACATCCCACTCTATGGAGACATTCCTACTCAAACCAAAAAATGATGGTCACTCAGACAAGCAGTGGCGACTGGTCATTAGGGGCAGGTGGGGCACAGCCCCACCTAGTGTCAGCAGAAAGTATTAAAATAATGATTACAACAAAATGCAAAAGATAAATTAAAAAATATATAAAATATATTTTAAGATCATGTTTAATCATCTGATTCGTCTGTACATTGCTGTTTTAGTATGTGTTATTCTAATTAGTGTCTACAGTGTGTGCCTATTGAGCTGTTTAGAGCCATGTGGGACAAAACCTGATCCTGCCCCTCCCTCTGACTGTCTATGTGAACGGTGACTGCAAAAACTACACTGCGCATGCTCAGAGTATTTTCCTATTTAATGTGTGTGGCAAAAAATAATGACCATAGGGGCAAAGTGCTGCCATCCCCACCATACGTCATCTCACATAATTCAGAGCTGATTGGCTGTAAGTACGTGTGCCGCGAAAAGTGTGGTGTGTGAAGAGGAGGAGAGAGAGCTGCAGTGAGGCGTCCTAAAACCAGGAAGTAAGCTGCGCATGGCTTCCCTCCACAAAAAAGCAACGAGATTTCTCCATAGGATTTTAGAAAATAGCTCAAAATAAGATCTGTGGGAAACGTAGCTGTTAGATAAATGTACGTTTTGTTCAGCCGGATAATATCCACATGTCTACCCTACTTTTATCATTTTCGAATCAAAAATCTATTGATTAGATTAGAATTATGATAGACTTTTGAAACTACAAGGAAGATAAGGAGGACTTTGGGTATCCTTCTGTTGAACTGTCTGTTTAAAAGTAATTGAAGCATCAGACAAAAAAAGCTTTTGAAAATAATATTATATTTTGATTTAATATATTTGTAAACCTGAAGAGTCAGTGCCAGTGCCTCACCAGCCATGAACCTCTCTGCAGAAGCTTATATATAGACATCTGAGTTTTTTGTGCCCCACCACTTTTGTACATATAGAAACGCCACTGCAGACAAGGTAACAGCAGCAGAAATAACCAGTGTTTACCATACAGTGCAACACTCCCATTCATACCGGTCAAATGACTGGTAACAAGCTAGCGCCGACCATGTTTCCAGACTCTGAGATAGTAAAGAAAATGTCATGTGGTCGTACAAAAGCAGCGTCCATAATAACAGATGTGCTTGCCCCTGCCTCTGGAGATGGGTCTGTCTGCAGACCGCAGCAAGGAGGCGTTTCCTATAGGGGCGTTTCCTATAGGGGCGTTTCCTAACTTTTTTTATCCAGCTGCTTTTATAAATCCTCGCAGAAAAAGTCATTGTTCTAGTGATGGGAATTCCGGCTCTTCTTGCTGAGCCGGATCATTTGGCTCACCAAGAAGAGCCGGCTCTTTCGGCTCCCAAAGGGCTCTTCAGTTTACCACATATTATACCTTTTAATTAAATAAAATGTAGCGCTGTTTTGACTAATGATTTATATGTGTACACATATATCACTTCAATTATTCAAGACATCCTTTGTACTAAAGTATTCAAAAGTAAAAATTACATGTTTAATATAAATTATTTGCTGTGGCCAATTGTTTTCATTGCATTTACACACCCGTGTAACTCTCTGATACCACCCAATTAATGCATTGACTTGCTTGTAGAACCACGCTACACAAAACAGATGGCAACACCTATAAAAACTATTTAAAAAAAGGGGCTACTGTATCAACCTATATAAAGTATATAAATATAGTTTTTCTCCCTGCAGGAGAGGGGAGCGTGCTTTGAGATCAACTGCTAGGCTGCAGCGGGGAGAAGAGGGGGACAAAAAGTAGGAAGAGAAGTAATCAGAAACCCTCCTTTTTACGCAGCGGTCCAGACATAGGGCATTAGGGCAGGGATATCTTTCAAGGTTTGACATAATGAATTGTGCTACTTTTAAAGCAAGCAACGATGTTTTCAAATCTGTAATCAAAAAGCTCCTCAAAAACACTATAGAAGCAGTTCCTGCCGTTGTTACGTTAGTTCAAACAGTAACAACGGACTACTTTTCTTAGCGGATGCATGTCAATTTAAATCAATACAGAAAACTATTTTTTAAATCAATAAAATCTTTTTCTAAATCCATAAAAGCATTTCAATTATTATTGGGAGTCATGTCGTTACTTTGTTGAGAATGTGGCCATGTGTAATAAGCGGGATAATGTCCACATTGCACATTGCATAATGTGCCTTCATGCCGATCTAGATCCCTCCGCAAAAACAAAACAAAAAACGTCTCGTTCGCGGGCGAGAGCCGGCTCCCGTCGTTCACTATAGGAAACGCCCCTATAGGAAACGCCCCTATAGGAAACGCCTCCTTGCTGCGGTCTGCAGACAGACTCTATTGTGCCTCTGTGGAGAGTTGTTTGACAGAGTTAAAGACACCAGTGGTTCTTGGTGACAAAATAGCCCACACACTGTGTGTGGGGGCCCACCTTCTGTTGCTGTGATGGACAAAACTGAAAGCTATTTTATTTTATGTATTATTATGTTTCTGTTCCCTCCTGGCCAGTGTTGGTTTTATGTTATCTATTAATTTATGTTGTGCCTACTTGTACAGGTAATACACTAGTTGAATTAAGAAGATGCATTTCTAAACACTTGAAGTGAATAATGCCTGCTGCCTTGGTTAGCCTTAGTTTACTTTTCTTTATTAAAAAACTGCATTTTGACTTCACTTTCTGCTCTGTTGTTATATATTTGTTACAGGGTTTTTTCCGGGGTTTTGGGGGTGCTGTTGAGAGGGTGTCCCACATTGTCCCACACAACCATACTCCTTGTCCCACATTTGGTTTGTTGGGATCTGGTCACTCTAGTACTGAAGTGGGCCGGTCGGACGATGTGGGCCGGCCGGTAACCGGCAGGGCTCGACATTAAATGGCCCGCTGGCCCGGAAGCACTATTTAGACACCCCGGGCCAGCATAACGTACTTTCCACTTGCCTGCTCGGGCCACTAAAAATATTGCTTTAAAAAAATTGTCCTGTGGTATTGGTATTTTGACTAGCAATTTAGTTAAATTGTTTCGTTTATCAACGCTACAACACAGCGTTTCGTGAGTCGCTTGTCGTTGTTGGGTGAAAAGCAAACAGCTGTTTGCTGCGGAGCGCAGCGGGAGCAGGCTCCCGTGAGCGTGCTCCTTCACTACAGACTATCGCGCCACCTAACCATTCGCCAAATGTTTTTAATACCAGCCCGGCCAAGCGCCGGGCAAAAAACAATCTTCAAATAAAAGAAAGTCAGCGGAGGAGTTAAAGGAGAGTGACAGCAGGGAGTATGAGAAGAAGAGGGAGAGAAAGTTTCAGCCAGCTTGATCGATGGAGTTGGCTGCAGTGACGCGTCCTAAAACCCTTTTATAATCTATTGATTAGATTTATGATTCGAAAATGATAAAAGTAGGGTAGACATGTGGAGATTATCCGGCTGAACAAAACGTGCATTTATCAAACAGGTTTGTTTTCTACAGACCTTATTTCCAGCTATTTTCCAAAATCCTTGTCGGGAACCAGCAGCTTACTTCCTGGTTTCAGGACGCGTCACTGGCTGCACCTCTCCATATGATGCCAGTATAAACAAGGTCTTCTGTTGACTCTGTGCATCAATGCCGACCTATGTTGACAAGTAAGTGAAGAGTAGACAATATAAAGGTATTGGCGAAATGTCCCACCAGTTTAGGATAATGAAGGTTCAGGTTCTAATCAAATCAATTACATAGCCATTACATGTCTAACTCCTAATGACAGGAAGGCAGAAAGTGCATTATACAAATAATAATAATAATAGCAGAATTTTTTTAACAATGACCACAATATCATTATTTTAATAAACCAAATATGAACAATTGAGGAAAATGAGGAAGAACTGATGATTAAAATGTTGTAGTACAAGTAAGGATTAACTTAAATACTGCAGTCAGTACTGAATATAAACACGGAACAGAACATAAAGTTACAGCTTCAGAATAGATGTAAATAAAGCCGAGCTGCCTAGCTACTAGCACAGTCCATCTACTGCACTAAGATTGTTGGCTAAGAACACCAACATGTCGACATTCTGAGGTTTCAGGGAGGAACGCTGGCAAGTTACAATGTTCCCCCCTGTACTGAAAGCCCTTTCTGAAGGGCTACTGGTCGCAGTAATACATAAGTATTTCCTGGCCAGCATTGACAATCTTGGGTATTGTCCCTTGTTGTTATTCCACCACTTTTAGGGGTCTTCTTCGCTGTCGATATTTCTTGAGAGTAGATATGCGCCTAGTTCCATGTCGACAACTTGCTCGACTTCAGGTGCAGCTGCCTCGTTCCCCTTTGCTACTTTAAAAAAGCTGCCTAAGGTCTTTCTCTTCTTACCACCAGGGGGGGGCGTGGCACTGGAGGAAGCTGTAGTGGGAGTGAGACTGAGACTCTCCTTGAAAAGGGAAAATAGAATTTAATAAAAAGGTTAACCTTAATATTCTACACTTGATAACTTAAGTAATATCTCAGCAGTTAAATACTAAGGTTGATAAACTAAATGTTCCCAATTAATATAAACACTTACCATAGTAACGGTGCTAGTCATCTCATCCTTCAGTCTGGTCTTGACAGTGGTTTTGTTGTCCTCGCTGACATAGTCCAGTTTGAACCTTGGATCCAGACTTGTAGCTATGTCGAGCAGCGCCTGTGTCTTTGGATCACTGTACTTCTCCTGAAGGTACTGCAGGATGGTTGTTTTAATCGAGCGAGCGAGTGCAGGGTCGTCTTCTTTCACTGCCATCAGTGATTTGAAGAGGTGGAGGACTGGCTTCACAGAGGAGACAGACAAATATTGCTCCCCTGAGAGTGCATCTGTGAATTCTGCCAGTGGTGTTAGTGTATTGTCAATCACCTCAAGAACCTGTATGTCTTGCCATGTCAGAATGTTACCTCTCGTGAACTTGTTCCGGTCAGTGTTTTCCGGTCAGTGTTCCGGTCAGTGTTCCGGGCGAGAACTCGTGTAATGGCCTCTTGTTGTTCAAGGACCCTGTTGACCACAGCTAGACGGGATCCCCATCTTGTTTGGCACTCCGTTTTGAGCTTGTGGTCAGGTAGATTGAGGTCCTTTTGTGCTTGTGCAAGCTCTCGCTTCCGCTTGCAGCTGTGGCTGAAGCAGCTCACTTATCTTTTTGCAGACCCCCATAGCACGGCTGATTAGTTCATCTTTCATTGAATTCTCTAGAGAGAGAGAGAGAGAGAGAGAGAAACAACGTTCAACTTTGCTGTAAAAACATGACAAAAACATAATGGTTTAAAATGGTAACAAAATAAATATATATACATATAACAGTAATTCATTAAGGCATAGCTAAAATGTAATGCACAGTAAAATCCTCACTATAGGGCATAGCAGTGGCAGCCATGTTATGGTTCCCTCATTCCAGACCCCATACATTTTTCCCATAGAGATTTCCTAAAACATTTATATCAATTCATGTAAGCCTAGAATCAAGCCATCCAGGATACTGGTGAATCATGGCCTATTCATTTAAGCCTTAGTATAAATATATACCCAAATGGCGGGGGGTACTATAATATTTAGACTATACATTACAATTTAAAATGGTGGTAATTAGTTAAATGAAATAAGATTTTTTTTTTTAAATACATAAACATGTTCAGTACAATATTGACAGTTAATTTAACTCTACACTCTCAGACTTAAATGAACAGAGGATTTTACTGTGGGATGGATTGTACTCAGCCAGACTATAGCCAGGTGTAGCCTGTGGCCAAAACACTGGAGCCTTGTCCAGTTGTTTATGTCGGATGCTTTTATGATGTTTGATCCACTATCTGTAGTGATGCACACCATCCTTTTCGGATCCAAGCTCCAGGACTGGAGACTTTCCATTAGTCCCACTGCAATTTCAAGCCCGTGTGGTCCACGGGGAAGAAAGCTGTCTGTAGGCACCGACTTTTCATGGTGAATTCACTGGTGATGAAATGCACCGTCAGGCTCATATATGGTTCCATGGTACGACTGGACCACAGGTCAGTTGTTGTCGCAAAGTGCTGGACATCTTTCAGTTCTGTCTCGACTGTGGTTCGAGTCTTGTAGTACATGGCAGGCAATGCAGTACGTGAAAAGTAGTTGCGGGAAGGCACTGAGTACCGCTTATCCAGCGTCTTCATCAAGTTCTTGAACCCTTCATTTTGAACTGTATTCATTGATGCCATATCCTTAAGTAAAAGTTGATGGCTTTCGTTATCTCTTTGTGCCTTCGTGTGAATAAGGTGTTCCGTTGAATAACGTTTGGCTTATGGATGTTTGCGTCGTTGTCTGCGGGTTTGATATTTTTTTCGGGTTGTCCTTCTTTGCTAAAGCATACTGTATTGTATGGTGACGTTGCAGGTGATTTAATAGGTTTGTGGCGATGCGACGATGCGAGAACAATGCTTACAGTGGACGACTTTTTGTAAGTCATCATCAGGATCAAATCCAAAAAAGTTCCACACACTGGATGAATGTGGTCCTTTTTTCGGCACAAGCACAACTTTCCTCTCACTCTCGCCAGAGTCGCCACCGGGATTTTCATCGGTGTCATTGTCCTCGACCTCCTCGTAACTCATTTCTGTTTTTCTTGTAATCAGTGCTAATGCTAACGCTTCTGTAAACATACTGCCGGCTCCTGCCCTCACGTGTTGCAGTCAGTGAGTGTTGCCAGGTATACTTATTATAAGCCACATTGGCATAATCTTTCTGTAAAGTTGCTTGGTAGTAAGTAATAATGGTTGTTGCGGTTGTGCGATTGTGGATAGGTTATTTTCAAATAGCCGACCCGACATATATAGGTTTAAAGTAGTCATGTTCTTTTGCGCTTGTTTTCATAGACCTGGTTGCTTATTCCTTCCGCAAAAACTGGCAACACTAGTGGCTGCAGCAGACAGAACACTATAATGTTAAATGTATAGAGGATATTTGCTTTACGTCGTTTAAGTATGATTGACATTGCAAATTTGTATTAGTCACAAGCAAAATAATAAAAAATTCCAAAAAATAAAATCAGCATGACGTCATAGGATCGCCGTAATTTAGAAATGAGATCGCATAGGTGTCTGAATCGAGATCACGATCTTTTTTCGATTAATCGTGCAGCCCTAGTCCACACCAAAGCCCTTTCCCCCGTTAGAAAATATGAAATGCTCCTTCGCCTAACATTTGTAGGAGCAAAAACGCTTTGATGGAAAGGTTTCAGTAAAAATGGATGTTAAAAGTCATTGCTTGGTGTTCTTAGTTGGTGCAATTTGAGAACTATAACAGTATTTTTAATTTGTAAAAGTAGAAATGAAAATTGGCCGCAG
Organism: Pseudochaenichthys georgianus; assembly: GCF_902827115.2. Taxonomy (NCBI): domain Eukaryota; kingdom Metazoa; phylum Chordata; class Actinopteri; order Perciformes; family Channichthyidae; genus Pseudochaenichthys; species Pseudochaenichthys georgianus. Next base: position 1,324,403 of record NC_047510.2, read on the forward strand.
GATTGGAGTGTTTCTTTTCTTTTCTTTTGCCAGTCTTTTTCTGAAGCATGCCATCACAGTAACCCATCCTATACAATTAACCCTTGTTGTTCTCTACCGTCCACCAGGCGCCTTGGGGGACTTCTTGGAGGAATTAGATCATCTCCTCTCACACATCCCTGAAACTGGCCCTCCCGCTGTACTTCTCGGAGACTTCAACCTCCAGACAGGGAATACATCTGAACTAACATCTCTGTTAACCGCCTTTGCTTTCTCACTGTCTCCGTCCCCACCAACTCATAAAGCTGGCAGTGTCCTTGATCTCATATTCTCAAGGAACTGCACTACGTCTAACCTCTCTGTAATCCCGCTCCACTTATGTCGGCTCCGACAGGTTATGTGGGAGGCCCAGTCTACGTACAGGTCACTCCTTTTGAAATATTAAACTTATTGTTCTCTTCTTTAATTTTTCATCCTCGTGTAGAAGGCTATCACGAAACACACATTTGGTTGTTTATAGCATAAAGAACATCTGATTTAATGTGAGGTAGGGAAATAATCATTTGATTATGTGTATATAAATATGTAATTTACAACAGCTGTAAGCTGCTTGAAAAGCTGGAAAATGCACCTTGAAAATGCGTGAAAAGTGCTTGATATTTGACTTTGGAAAAGGTGTAAGAACCCTGTATGTTGAACATGAATACATTTACTTTGTAAGTAAGTGACGTATTTCTTCTTTCAATTTTCCTTCACACTTTATTGCCGTGAAATAGGTCTTAAATTATTTTCAAAAATAAATATCAGCGCTGTTTGAGCAACAGCCAACCCGATACAGCTGGCCATGGTTGTCTGGTGTTCTTTGTCAGAAAATACTTGTTTTATAGAACTCGGCACAACAAGGTTGGTGGGTGATGGCAACCGTGCTGTTGAGTTGCAATTATAACTTCCACAAGCTGAATGGTAAGACTCAGTAGCTTGGTGCAAAAGTTAGAATCAGTGGATATGTATTTTGCCGTTTAGTTTTCCATAGCACTCATTCATATGTTACTTTTCCTCAGGACACTGACCATGAAGAACGATTGCTCAGAGGTGTGTCTGTGGCCATCCTCACCGTCATTGAAGATGATGATGCCGCTGCCGCCGCCATATCGCCTAATGTGCGAGACGTGGCCGTTAGGTTTGAAGGGACCATTGTACTGCATGACCTGCCAGACCTCTCTACTGAGGAGATGAGGTATACCTTTGAAGCCATTCAGACTATCTTTTACGAGCTTGGCTCTCGATGCTCGCAGCGCATAAGGTCTCTGAAAACAAACTCTTTTGCTGTGCATTGTGGTTAGTGCTCATGTAAAACCTCACAGCATTCATTTCATTTTAAGCATTCAAGTTATCTTCTGAAATAGAGAATCAAAGAATGTGTGGATGTGTAAGTTGCCAGTTCAAAAGAGGGGCATATCCAGTATTTCTACTGTTCAAGTTCATTGTTATTCAGTTAGTTAGTTAGTTAGCTAGCTAGCTAGCATACATTGTCACTATCTGCTAACGTTAGCTTTAGCCTTCGTTTTCTAATAGTTGTTTTCATAGGCTATAAACAGAGGTGGTATAACTATAGATATTTACTAGAGTAAAAGTAGAAGTACTCTGATATTGTACTTTAGTAGAAGTACTCTGATCTTGTACTTAATAAAAGTATAGTACTCATATCTTGTACTTGAGTAAAATTACTCAGGTCTTGTAGCCTACTTGAGTAAAAGTAGAAGTATCAGAGTGTAGGAATACTCTGTCACAGTAGAAGTCCTGCATTCAAAATGTTCCTCAAGTAAAAATCTAAAAGTATTCTCATCAAAATGTAGTGAAAGTAGCGACAGTAAAATTTGTCGTTGTGCAGATTGGTCCATTTCAGAATAATAGATACGATATGTTTTATAATGATTGATCATGAAAGTGTTCTCAAAGCTGGTAAAGGTGCAGCTAGTTTTAAGTACTTTGTAGACTGCAGGGTAGCTGGTGGATTTACTCCAGGTGGAACTAAAGTCTGATTCAACACTTGGTTATATTTCACATCATTCATCCACATCTGTGAAGTAACTAAAGTTATGAAACACATGTAGTGGAGGAAAAGTACACCATTTACCTCTGAACTGTAGAGGAGTAGAAGTACACAGTAGCAAAAGCTTACAGGAACAGGACAATATAAAAACTTGCTAAAATTGTACATATAAATAAATATTAGTGGTGTGGTGCTGATAGAATTAAAGATAAAGTGTGCGTTTAAAATATAAAGACTTACTATGCATATAAATCAAATGGACATACTGTATAAAAAAGATGTGCTCCTTACACAGCGTAATGTAATCTTTACGTTACTGGTCTGAAATGTCACTCAAATTAAATATCACTGTATGACTTAATACGTGAATAACTCAAAACGCAGTGAGACCCAATCTATTTCCTTTAAGGATGCACGATATTGGTTTTTTTAAACCAATGCCGATAACTTCCTGCTTCTCAAGAGCGATACCGATAACCGATAATAAAAAAATGTTATTACTAATTATTTTAACGCATGTGTATATTTTATACATTGTAGGAGAAGTCAGCACAGTCTTCGTACGCTTTTAACACACCATCGTAGCGATGGCGATGTTTGAGGTGACTGATCAGGTTCGAATTATTAGGGAGCGCTGGATTTGTGAAGAACTCCCCTCTTCCTAAACCACTAATACCACAGTACTGGCAAAACGGGAGCAGCCGAGTGTCTGTCTGCTGACACAGACACGCACGCACGCACGTGCGCGCACACACACACACACACACACACACACACACACACACACACACACACACACACACACACACACACACACACACACACACACACACACACACACACACACACACACACACACACACACACACACACACACTGAGGCTAACACTTTCTCCATTCACTCTTTTCTCTTGATATCTGAAGAAAAAAGGACAAAACCTTAAGCATTTCTGCCCATGTAATGAAACATTTGAGTCATTTAATCATTCTTGGTGGCATGTTAAATTGACTGTGTGTGTCTCTCTCTCTCAACAGATCCTCTCTCCTCCTTGGATCTTCATTCAACCTCTCCCTGTACTTTGTTGTGACCGAGTCATCGTCTGCCTGTCTGACTGAGTCATCGTCTGCCTGTCTCTCATACCTTCTGCCTGGACCTCAAACTAAACAAATATAAAACGGTAGAAATGTTTGACTTTCGGTGTATGCAAAAGGTTAGAAAACGTATACAGGGTGTCCGCGGGGTCTTAAAAAGTATGAAAAGTTGATAAATCAATTTAGCGAAAATTAAGGCTATTAAAAAGTATTAAAAAGTATTAAAAAGTATTAAACGGCATTTTCCAAGGTATTAAGAAGGTCCACAGCAACGACAACATGCAACACCCTTTAATTTCGTGAAACAACATGTCGGGAAACCCCCTCAAGGTGGCCCCATGCATAGCGTGCCATAAAATGCTGCTTCTTATTTTAAGTTTCGTTGCCTTGCTCCGCTCTGTGGGGGGTTTATCTGCTGGTGGACTACCTGAGAGATATACAGCAGGAGAACACGCCTGGCATATGTACTACAGCGTTTCCAGCATTTCCAGCGGTCTAGTGTGAACGGACACGTTAATGAATCGAATGCGTGTGAACGGAAGACTTTTTTGCGTTTGCGTATGCGTTTTACTGTATGCGTCCTTGTGGGGCCGGGGTCTAAGCCAAACTATATCCGGTCACAGAGATCTGCTATTTTAAAGTAACGTCAACAACACATATCGACCCTAAATATAGTATATATTAAGAACGAGAAAAGTCTTAACATATACATAGTTTTTTGTAAACATATGACACATGTGGGTATTTGTGAGGGAGCTCCTATATGGCATTACCCCACTGAAGCTCACCAAAGTTTAATATATTTCATAGTTCAAAGTTTTGTCAATTGTTTTGTTTATTGGTCAAATCCTGGTTTCAGAGGAGTTTTACTGGAATGAAAGAGCACAGAGTACAGAAGCAACAAAGCCGCATACTGCCTTTGAAAACGGTAAACGTTTTAAGGTGCTCCACTATCCGCTATCTAACGAGGCCAGCAGGTTAACTAAACCCCGAAAAACGCTGGGGTTGTCGGACGTGTCAGTCTCCTCATGGACACGCAAAGCCAGTTCAAAGCCCCCAAAACATTTCACACAATCAATAATCTTCGACAAGACGTGCCTGTTCTTGTCTACTTCTTCGTTGTGCTTTATTACTGAGATCTTGTCATTGGCGTTTTCTCCTGGAGGCCAAGGGAAGCCAGGCTTCCCCTGTCTTTTCGGATTGTAGTTATAATTTTAATAAATAAATAAAAACACTTCGTTTAGTTTCGGAAATTCTTTGTTGTGTGATGCTGCCGGCCCGTCTCTCCCCCATTCTCATTGAGTATTTTACAAAGAGTGAAACCATGTTATGGTGAAACAGTAGATTGCACTCTCTGTTGCAAGAGGAGGCTAGCCGAAATTGGCTTCCCTTGGTGAAAAAATATGGAGGGATTGACCAATCAGACAAGGCTCACGTCATGCCCCTGCCAACCTGTGATTGGTCAGGGCCATGCCAAGGGAAGCCAGAGGCGGCTGGCTTCCCTAGCCTCACAATCCAATCAAATTGCATCAGCTTAGTGTTGCAGTGACGCGTCCTAAAACCCGGAAGTAAGCTGCACTCGGTTTCCCTCATGTTTCCCTCGACAAAAAAGCAATGGGATTTCTCCATAGGATTTTGGAAGATAGCTCGAAATAAGGTCAGTGGAAAACGAACCTGTTTGATAAATGCACGTTTTGTTCAGTTGGATAATATCCACATGTCTACCCTACTTTTATAATGTTCGAATCATAAATCTAATCGATAGAAGATAGATAGCGCCACTGCACCACTCTCACCGCCGTTAGTCGTAGCATGCAACTGAAGCAAGTGCAATTATGGATGGTGGAGATTTGGAGTATTTAATCAAACATAATTGTACTAAACTTCCGCTACAGCAGCAACTAAAAATGAAATCTGATGACAGGCCGATGCCCAAACTGGAGCTGTGTACAGCGAGGAACAAAGGAGCGAGTCGGACGTAAAACGTGAAAGGTCTCCTGATTTAGTTTGTGAATGAATGCTTATTAGAGTTTGGGCTGGAGAGTGCGTGCGGACCTGTCGGTTAGATAACAGGCGTGTGTAAGTCCTGCATCTGTATGATACAAATGTGTGTAAAATTATACCGGGTGCTGTAATCACTCATCTGGTTACGTTATTACATTGACCACCACACCCCCGACCCAAAAGAAAGGACGTATTATTGGCTTCCCCTAATTTTTTCCCCACGCCACGCTACTGGATCTTGTACCCTTGATCTAGCTGCGCGGCTATGTTAGCTTTGCCTAGCATGGCTAGCTTAATGGTACATGTCATGTGTGCCTTTGTGCACTCATGCTTTTTAATTCTTTCGTACAAATGTCATTTACCCCCTTCGCAGTCCACGGGCACGACGTATCTGTCCCCGGCTGTTTGAATAGCAAGCATGGAAAACAGAAGACAGCATTTACCTTGTTGCATCCAGCTAGCCAAGCCTTTCTGGTGTACCAGCTACGTGTGAAACTTTGCGTATATGATTTGCTTTTCTCACGAGCATTCTGTGATATGCACAAATCGGGTTGGTCCGGTCCAAGGTCTTTAAGTATCAATTTATCTCCCAAACTTCTCCTTTCGAAAGGATTGGAGAGTAGCTCTTGCACGGAATTGGGTGCGGACCGAGGTCCGGCGACTCCACCTGCACACGAAGCCATTCTCATCCAACTACTGCATCACCTTGGTCACTCACGAGTCTAAAAAACAACTCACGTCAACAAACCAAAATATTTGACGGCGCTGATTGGCTGAAATTATGTTTCGGCGGCACAGTTTACTATTGAGACTTTTGCAATGTGCTGGTTGCTGCTGTTTGGCTCGGGGGCTCCTTGCACGGCGCCTGGTAATGATAAACTAATGCCACGGGCAAGGCCAGGCAGGAAACATGTGACTTATCAGTAACTTTAGACATCGTAACACAATTTTAAACGAGATTTTATTGTAGATTATACATTTTACTGATACCAATTGTATGATATTTACCTTGTTCATTAAAAATCTAAATATAAAATATATATATTTAAAACTATTTTTTTTTTAAATATGTATTTTTTTAATTACATTTTTTTTTACATTTTTTTTTTTGTATGTGGGAAGAGGTGGGGCGGCGCCCCTAGCGCCCCTATGGGCCGGCTGCCACTGGTGAGAACAGAGCTTTGAACCCTGAGTGGACTCATTCATGTTCATCCAAGTTCTAATATTACACTAGATAGTAAACTAGAATGCTTTTCAGCCATTAACCTTGAACAATTACATTCAATGATTCTCTCTTCTAAACCATCAACGTGCATGTTAGACCCAATTCCAACTAAGCTGTTGAAGGAAGTTTTTCCATTAATTAGCACTTCTTTATTAAATATTATGAATATGTCTTTATTATCAGGCTATGTTCCACAATCATTCAAAGTAGCAGTGATAAAACCGCTTCTTAAAAAGCACAACCTCGATCCAGAGGTTTTAGCCAACTATAGACCTATTTCTAATCTTCCGTTCCTCTCAAAAATTCTTGAGAAAGCGGTCGCAAAACAGTTGTGTGATTACTTAAAAAACAATGATTTATTTGAAGATTTTCAGTCTGGCTTTAGAACACATCATAGCACAGAGACAGCTCTGGTTAAAGTCACAAATGATATTCTAATAGCCTCAGACAAGGGACTTGTCTCTATTCTTGTTTTGCTCGATCTCAGTGCTGCATTTGATACTATCGACCATGATATCCTATTGCAAAGACTAGAGCACTTAGTTGGCATACAGGGAACTGCTTTAGGCTGGTTTAGGTCCTATCTATCTGAACGCTCTCAGTTTGTACGTGTTAACGATGAATCTTCCACGCAAACCAAAGTTAGCTATGGAGTGCCACAGGGCTCAGTGCTCAGACCTATTTTGTTCACATTATATATGCTTCCGTTAGGCAATATTATAAGGAATCATTCTGTAAACTTTCATTGTTATGCGGATGATACTCAACTATATTTATCAATCAAGCCTGATGAAATTAATCATCTAAATAAAATGCAAGACTGCCTTAAGGACTTAAAAACGTGGATGACCTTAAACTTTTTGATGTTAAACACGACCAAAACTGAAGTTATTGTACTTGGCCCGAAGAATCTACGAAACAAATTATCTAAAGACATACTAACTATGGATGGCATTAATTTGGCCTCCAGTGAGACTGTAAGGAATCTTGGTGTTATATTTGATCAGGATTTATCCTTTAACGCCCACATAAAATCAATTTCAAGGACCGCCTACTTCCATCTACGTAACATTGCAAAGATCAGGCATATCTTGCCTCAAAACGATGCAGAGAAACTAGTCCATGCATTTGTTACTTCTAGGCTGGATTATTGTAACTCTTTATTATCAGGGAGTACCAAGAAGTCAATCAAGTCGCTTCAGCTGATTCAAAATGCTGCGGCTCGTGTACTAACCAGAGTTAGGAAAAGGGACCACATTACTCCGGTTCTGGCTGCCTTACACTGGCTCCCTATAGAACACAGGATAGAATTTAAAATTCTTCTTCTCGCCTACAAAGCCCTTAATGGGCAGGCGCCATCTTACCTTAAATAACTCATTATACCCTACTGTCCTACTAGGGCATTGCGTTCCAAGAATGCAGGGTTGTTGGTTGTTCCTAGAATCTCTAAAAGTACAATGGGAGCCAGAGCCTTTTCTTATCAAGCTCCACATTTGTGGAATCAGCTTCCAGTTTGTGTTCGGGCGGCAGACACCCTATCCGTTTTTAAGAGTGCGCTTAAGACCTTCCTTTTTGATAAAGCTTATAGTTAGGGCTGATTAGATTCAGCCCCTAGTTTTGCTGATATAGGCTTAGTTTGTCGGGGGACATCTTACTTCTTCCTTCTCTCTGTCTATACCCGTGTACACTCATGTTCCGATTAACCCAGCTTCCCCAAATGTCTTTCTTTTTGGTGTCTATATACGCTGGGATCCGGAGTCATGGATGATCCTGCGGTCCTGTGTCCTGGATCGCGAGCGCTGAATCTTGAGTCGTGGCTGTGGTCCTGGATCATAGGTCCTGGATGGATATCCTCGTGGATTCATCTTCCTATTATATACACACATGCATTTCCAAACATTTGGACTACCTATGTTGCAAATGTATTATCTTTTCAATTTACACACGGCATCTATTGCACGTCTGTCCGTCCTGGGAGAGGGATCCCTCCTCTGTTGCTCTCCCTGAGGTTTCTCCCATTTTTCCCTTTAAACTGGGTTTTCTTTGGAAGTTTTTCCTTGTACGATGTGAGGGTCTAAGGACAGAGGGTGTCGTATTGTCATACTGATATTCTGTACACACTGTGAAGACCACTGAGACAAATGTAACATTTGTGATATTGGGCTATATAAATAAACATTGATTGATTGATTGATTGATCCTGCCCACTGGGAGCACAGAGCCAGTGTGTCTCATTCAACCTGATCTCACCAGAATGCGTGACTCCACCACGACTTCTTAATACCACAATGCGTGGTGGAGTCACGAACTTTGTTACATTTACGTGTCGGCACCACGCAAACAACCCCAATGTAAAGTGAATGAGGCTCCTTTGTGTTGTGAGAATTTGTGTTCTCAAAATACAGTGCATTGTGTGTAATGCAACTGTGATTTTTATTAAATTAGTTAGTTTTTAAGGAAGGCCAGAGCTTCAGCTGTGTCAAATAGATTGTTCCCTTTAGTTAACGTTATTTAAAAGATAATGATCATGTCCCCTGTATTGTATTACGAGCGTCCATTCCCATTGGATAACGGAGAATTGTACACCCGGAAGTAAGAATTCTCCTTACTGTCGATTGATTATACAGTGATATCTGCACTACTAATCGACTAAAAAACACCAGATTATCCTTGTTAATTACACAACATTGATTGGTTTGAATTGTGTGCAATGCTTTTGTATGCTTTCCCCTGCCCCTACAGTTTATAACAAACACTAAGATCAATCTGCGACTGTCACACATTATGTATAATATCAGTTAAAATAAGTGCTTCAACATAGTTAACATTGCTGGAGGTATGCACACATATTGATAGATGTCTTGTAATGCACTATTGAGGAACCTGCAACCCAAGTTTTTCATTCAGTGCAGAACTACACCACAGTTGTGTAGGCCTATATGATATGTCAATAAACCTTAGAAAATCTTGAAATCTTGAAAGGGATGTGCAAAATAGTCATTACATACAGTCTTTAATTAACTATTAGTAGAGAATAACGAGTAATGAATATACTTTATAGGGATCGTATTAATATCTAATAATAAAAATAATTAAATTCAATAACATGCTTTAACCACCAGGTGTCCCTTTATATCAGCTGTGCACCTTTATGGTGTAAATACAGCCTATCTACCAATTGGATCAAATATAAAAGTGAGCCGAATTAGTGTTGATACTGCAAGGAGACGTATTGTGTGAAAAGAAATGTAAGATGTTGTTTAATGACTGATATATTTATGATCCACGTCACGTTTTCAGTTCCTCATGTTTGTCTTCTCATCAGGGCTCTATAAATACAGAACTATGGCAGATATGTAATATGTAATGCAGCCGAACCGTGTATTACAATGCCGTTATGTGATGACTTTCAAAGAGAAAAGCAAGCACACTCGGAATAAAGTATTATTATTTTTTTTTTAAATGTTTTCGGTCTGTTTCCGGTATTTGTTAATGACGATGTGCTGTGAGATGTGAGACTGGAATTGCACAGGGGGAAAATAACGTAGGCTATCTTTAGATGCGGATTTTGTTAAACTAATATGTTTAGGCTGTGGACCAACACTATACATTGACGGGGAAGGGGGTAGCAATAAAGATAACACCATTAAACAGTTACACAACATAACAGAAATAATATCGATAGCAGCGTCCCTAGCAACCACCTTGGTAACAATGAAAACGTCGCGATATCCTGAAGTAATCTTCGTAATAACTAGCAAACTAAAGATCATGTACATCCACTGCACATATAATCTGAAATAACAACTCATATTTCTCGCATCAAATGACATCAAAACGCATTTTAATGGCCAAACTAACTTTAAAATAGGCATTTTCCACCTAGAATAAAACGAAGTTCGGCCATGCAGGGAGAAATTTGAAGATCATGTGACAAAGACGCCAGCCATTGGAATGAATGGTGAAAAAAACGGGGTTTGTCAAACCGAGCACATGGTGTAGTCCAAACGATAGCTGGGGATTCTGGGTAGTGTAGTGTCTTCTGCCATCCTTTACTCAGAAAAAATATTTGTTTCTCCGAATCGAAGGGGAAAAATACAAAAGCATTGCACACAATTTAAACCAATCAATGTTGTGTAATTAACAAGGATAATCTGGTGTTTTTTAGTCGATGAGTAGTGCAGATATCATTGTAAAATCAATCGACAGTAAGAGGAATACTTACTTCCGGGTGTACAATTCTCCGTTATCCAATGGGAATGGACGCTCACATTGCCTTTAAGGGCAGCCGACATAAACGAATGCCGTGCTTCCATGAGCGTCAAATCCCGACGCAGATGGGAATACATTGCAATCAGTTGAAAGCTATTTGCGTCCCTTTATGACGCTGAAGGAGCCTAGGAGCGTCACAATTGGACGCCACGGACACTGACCAAACGTCGCTATTGGACGCTTAGGGAGTGAGAGTGTGTTGCCTTCCTTAAAAACCAACTAATTTAATAAAAATCACAGTTGCATTACACACAATGCACTGGTTTTTGAGAACACAAATTCGTCGTAACTAATGTAATTTTTACATTCTGACGAATTTTTTTAATTATTATGAATACAAATAAAATAAAAGAAGCCTCCCGTGAGTTACTACAAGCTATAAAGTAGATTTAAAAAAACGTTTTATAGAATAAAAGCTCACTGCGGGACGTTGTAGAAATGCGTGTGTGCACCACGACAAAGGAGCCTCATTCACTTTACATTGGGGTTGTTTGCGTGGTGCCGACACGTAAATGTAACAAAGTTCGTGACTCCACCACGCATTGTGGTGTTAAGAAGTCGTGGTGGAGTCACGCATTCTGGTGAGATCAGGTTGGTCTCATTTGTTCAGAGACCGTGGCGCTCATTAAAAGTGCCAAAACGCCACTATGAGAAAAAACACAAGTCAGAACTGAGGTCACAAAAAATAAGCAGTCTCAGAGCCCAATATGATCAGTCCACCAGGATCACAATTAAAACAAAAATATCGTTCCAGGGCAGGCTAACCGAGGCTAACCAATGAGCACCTGCATGCATGGGCGCGGGAAGGGGGGGTGCTGAGGGCGCTGCAGCACCCCCTAGCGGCGGGCAGGGGGTGCGGAGCTCCCCTGTCTGAATTATTATTTGACGGTTATTGCTGCTCCCGCTGTGCATAATCTGTGTAATATGTAGCCAATAAATTCCACATTGTTGGCTACAATTCTGTAGCCCCGGACAATTCTACCTCAATAATATAATACATTAACCGTGCTTTACGTGAACCTCATCATGACACTAGAGAGGACGGCAGGACCAGGGTGCGAACTGGAGGGGAGCAGGGGGAGCTATAGCTCCCCTAGTGGTGACATGAGCTCCCCTGGGAACATGGTTTGTGAAATTTGGGGGGAGCTCTCTAAAATACTGATATGATGACCAAATAAATTCCATTTTGGGCATGTTTTTTTTTCAAAGGTGTAAAATAAGTCAAATTAAATTATATTTAGAGTTTATGATTCATGAAAAAAGTGTCGCCTGCTTGCACCGTGAACGCTGCCTGCAGCTCCACCCACTACCCACTCACTCACAAGCTCGTTTAGTTAGCGCTGCATGTTTACCAGGCATTGTTTCTGCTGCTGACATGTCGAAAAGAAAAAAAAAACGTACCTTGGGAAATTTCTTTAAAAAGACGGCCAAACAACCTGATCAAGAAGACCAACCGAATGTAGCTGGTGGTAGCACATCGTACGTTGTGACTGCTGCTACAACAGAACCGAGAGAGGAGGGAGCTAAGGTCAGTGCTAGTGCTAACTTGACAGCTAACGTTAACTTGGGGGCTGAAGAGCTATGTGCATCGTTGTGTTGTGTGTGTGTGTGTGGCGTCGCGTCTCTCGAGGCAGTGAGAGGATTGTGTTGTGCTATAGCTGTATTATTAATATTAATATTGTTCATGGTTGGTGCCGCTGGCTGCTCTTATCGCGTGTGTTCGGCTCTATGTGGGCTACAGCCATAATAGGCTATAGCCCATGTGAAACAATGTAGCCTGTTTTTGAGTCATTTTAAGTTGATTGAATTAAACAGTCAAACGTTACATTGGTGGTCCGTGGATTATTTATTATCAAGTTGATTGAAGTTTGCGTAGCCCATACATGCTCGGGAAATCTGTTGACATGAACATGATCCATCGGGACGTTTCATGTAAATGTAGACCTGTGGCACCACCAGATTTTCTCTTTATAATAGGCCTATGTCTGTGCTGTTGACAACTCCGGACGGCAACCCAAGTCGGACAACATTGACACAGTGGCTTTTGGCAAAGCTCAAAAGGAAAACTCGAGAGAGATGAGTTATTGTTATTACAACGTGACTTCACTATTATTTAACAACTCTTTTATTTGGGGTTACATTGTCAGAATAAGTGAGATTGATGTAACTTCTGTTAGACAGCTATATGCCATACATTTTTGCACACAATCACAGTAAATATGTATTCAGTATGATAGCTGTCTAACATAAGTTAAATTCATTTCTCACTTATTCTGACAATGTACTTAACCCCATAAAAAGAACCCCATAAAAAGAGTTGTTAAATAATAGTGAAGTCACGTTGTAACAACAATAACTCATCTCTCTCTCGTTTTATTTTTGAGCTTTGCTAAAAGCCACTGTGTCAAGTGTCCATCTTGGGTTGCCGTCCGGAGTTGTCCAATATGGCGGACCATCTCGCACATGCGCACTGCAGATCGGGTAGTGACACTGCTGCCAACTAGCGTGACGTTCCAGACCTAGCTCAGGCTAAGAAGCTAACATGCTCTCAGTATTAAGCTAACAACCAATGCTAACAACACAGTCTATGCTAACAACCCAGCTTGCTCCTCATTCCCGGGATATTCTGAAGGTAAGATACCCTGTAACTTTACAAAACTTGTCCTTTTGATTTAAATGTTCTTGAACCTACACTATACAATAGTTTTTTAAGTGCTTCATCCATCCATCCTTCCATCTTCTCCCGCTTATCCGTGGTCGGGTCGCGGGGGTAGCAGTTCCAGCAGAGAGCCCCAAATTTCTTTTCCCTGGCGACATCAACCAGCTCTGACTGGGGGATCCCAAGGCGCTCCCAGGCCAGCGAAGAGATATAATCCCTCCACCTGGTCCTAGGTCTACCCCTTGGTCTCTTCCCAGCTGGACGTGCCTGGAACACCTCCCTAGGGAGGCGCCCAGGTGGCATCCTAACTAGGTGCCCGAACCACCTCAACTGGCTCCTTTCGACGCGAAGGAGGAGCGGCTCAACTCCGAGTCCCTCCCTGATGACCGAACTTCTCACCTTATCCCTAAGGGAGACGCCAGCCACGCTGTGGAGAAAACCCATCTCGGCCGCTTGTATCCGCGATCTCGTTCTTTCGGTCATGACCCATCCTTCATGACCATAGGTGAGGGTAGGAACGAAAATGGCCCGGTAGACAGAGAGCTTTGCCTTCTGGCTCAGCTCCCTTTTCGTCACAACGGTGCGGTAAAGCGACTGCAGTACCGCTCCCGCTGCTCCGATTCTCCAGCCCATCTCACGCTCCATTGTTCCCTCACTCGAGAACAAGACCCCGAGATACTTGAACTCCTTCACTTGGGGTAAGGACTCATTCCCTACTTGGAGTGGACAGTCCATCGGTTTCCTGCTGAGAACCATGGCCTCAGATTTGGAGGTGCTGATCCTCATCCCAGCCGCTTCACACTCGGTTGCGAACCGATCCAGTGAGTGCTGAAGGTCGCAGACCGATGAAGCCATCAGAACCACATCATCTGCAAAAAGCAGTGGTGCAATCCTTAGTCCACCAAACTGCAGACCCCCTCCCCCACGACTACGCCTCGAAATCCGATCCATGTATATTACAAACAGGATTGGTGACAAAGCGCAGCCCTGGCGGAGGCCAACCCTCACCGGAAATGGGTCCAACTTACTGCCGAGGACCCGGACACAGCTCTCGCTTTGGGAGTACAGAGATTGGATGGCCCTGAGTAGAGACCCCCTCACCCCATACTCCCGCAGCACCTCCCACAGTAACTCCCTGGGAACTCGGTCATACGCCTTCTCCAAGTCTACAAAACACATGTAGACCGGATAAGCGTACTCCCAAGCCCCCTCCAGGATCCTTGCGAGAGTAAAAAGCTGATCCGTCGTTCCACGACCAGGACGGAATCCGCATTGTTCCTCCTCAATCTGAGTTTCGACAATCGGCCTGACCCTCCTTTCGAGTACCTTGGAGTAAACTTTCCCGGGGAGGCTGAGTAGTGTGATGCCTCTGTAATTGGCACACACCCTTTGATCCCCCTTTTTAAAAAGGGGAACCACCACCCCGGTCTGCTACTCCTTCGGTACTGTTTCCGACTTCCACGCAACGTTGATGAGACGTGTCAACCATGACAGTCCCTCAACACCCAGAGCCTTCAGCATTTCCGGGCGGATCTCATCCATCCCCGGGGCTTTGCCACTGTGGAGTTGTTTAACGACCTCAGTGACCTCCCCCCGGGAGATTGGTGTTGATCCCCCGTCATACTCCAGCTCTACCTCTAACATAGAGGGCGGAGTTGTCGGGTTCAGGAGTTCCTCAAAGTGTTCCTTCCAACGCCCTAACACTCCATCAGTTGAGGTCAACAAGGTCCCATCCTTACTGTACACAGCTTGGATGGTTCCCTGCTTCCCCCTCCTGAGGTGTCGGACAGTTTTCCAGAACAACTTTGGTGCCGCCCGAAAGTCCTTCTCCATGTCTTCTCCGAACTTCTCCCACACCCGCTGCTTTGCCTCGGCCACGGATGAGGCTGCTGCCCTTCGGGCCTGTCGGTACCTTGCAACTGCCTCGGGAGTCCCCCGGGATAACAAATCCCTGAAGGCCTCCTTCTTCAGTCGGACGGCTTCCCTGACCACCGGTGTCCACCAGGAGGTTCGAGGGTTACCGCCCCTTGAGGCACCAAGGACCTTGAGACCAAAGCTCCCCACCGCGGCTTCGGCAATAGAGGCTTTGAACACCGACCACTCTGGTTCAATGTCCCCAACCTCCACAGGAATGCCCGAAAAGCTCCGCCGGAGGTGCGAGTTGAAGGCCTCCTGAACTTGGGCCTCCTCCAGACATTCCCAGTTCACCCGAACTACACGTTTGGGCTTAACAGGTCTATCCAGAGGCTTCCCCCGCCACTCGACCCAACTCACCACCAGATGGTGATCAGTTGACAACTCCGCCCCTCTCTTTACCCGAGTGTCCAAAACATACGGCCTCAGGTCCGATGATACGATAACGAAATTGATCATGGACCTTCTGCCTAGGGTTCTCTGGTACCACGTGCATTTATGAGCATCCTTATGTTCGAACATGTTCAGCGTTTTTGAAATATGTCATTTGGAACTAAACTTTGTAAACTAGCAGAGATATGGCCAGTGTTGCGTGAATTACATTTAATTAATGAAATATGACTGTAGAAAAAGAAAGGTGCTTTTTTATTGATTAATGTTGGGATTTGTCTGTGTTGGTATTTTTCGTGTCCTTTTCTATCTTTGGGTTTCCTATTTTATTCTGTAAAGTCTTCACCCCCGTTTCCTGCCTGTTTGCTTTCTGTCGGTTTCCCTCTCTGATTACCCGATTGTGTTCACCTGCTACCCATGTGTTTTCTCCTCCCTCCTCACCTGTCTCGTGTTTATGTGATTAGTCCTGGGTGTATTTAAGTTCTGGGTTTTCTGTCTCTCTTTGTCGGGTTGTCTTGTGTATTGGCTTGTCCTCGGTGAGTGTTCTGTTCTGTATTTGTCAGCATAGCCTTGGAATAAAGGAATTATTTTTACGTTAATCTGCATTTGGGTCCTACCTGCTTCACATTACAACAATTACAATTACATGTAACATTACAACCCGACCTCAAATATGGGCCCAGCAGATCCTTTTGAGCAGGAATTATTGGATTTTACTTTTTCTTTGGCTACCTGCTCTGATCAATGGATAGGAGCGGTCAGGGTTCAGCAGCGAGATGCTGCTCTGGCAGAAGCAGTCCACCTTACACTGAGGAATCAAAGTTTGGTGAAATTCTTACCTGCCAGGCTTTTGGATTACCTCACAATTTGTTTTCCCAGTCCTGACAGACCCAGGTCTCCCAACTCCTGTTTTGACACCACACGCATCGGTGTGGTCCATCTGGCGTCAGCCCCTGCTTCTCACCCAGTGTTTGCTACTGTCCAGGAGCCATTCGCTGGTACTCGTCTGGCCTTTGGAGGTCCACGGAGCCTCCAAACAGCTCCTAAAGGAAGGGGTCGCAAGGCCAGGTTGGCAGGACAAGCCCAAAGGGCCAGGGTTCCAGAACCAGTTCAGCCCTGAGTAGTCATGGTTATAGACACAGTTATGGCCCCAGCAGCCATGGTTCCGTGCCCCAGTACCATCCCACATAGCCATGGTACCGTGCTCCAGTACCACCCCACACAGCCATGGATCTGTGTTCCGGTTCCCTGCCCAGCAGCCATGGTTCCGGCCTTAGCAACCATGGTTACAGCCCCAGTTCTGGCCCCAGCAGCCATGGTTACGGCCCCAGTCCCCAGCTGCCATAGTCCCTACTCAATTCCTTTCTCAAGTCCTTCCTCTAGTTACTTCCCTAGTCCCTTCTCCAGTCCCCCCTTTAGTCACCTCTCTAGTCCCTCCTCTGGTCCCTTCCCGAGCCCCTCCTCTAGTCTCTCATCTAGTCCCTTCCCAAGTCCCTTCCCAAGTCCATTCTCTAGTCCCCTCTCGAGTCTCCTCTCCAGTCCCCTCTCGAGTCACCTCTCAAGTTCCATCTCTAGTCCCGCCTCTAGTCAATTCCCTAGTCCCATCTCTAGTCACTTCTCGAGTCCCCTCTCCAGTCCACTCTCGAGTTCCCTCCTCGAGTCCCTCCTCGAGTCCCCTCTCTAGTTCCCCTCTCAAGTTCCCTCCTCTAGTCCCTCCTCTAGTCCCTCCTCTAGGCCCTCCTCTCTCCTCCTCTAGTCTCTCCTTTAGTCCCTCCTCTAGTCCCTCCTCGAGTCCCCTCTCTAGTTCCCCTCTCGAGTCTCCTCTCGAGTTTCGTTCTCTAGTTCCTCCTCTGGTCCCTCCTCTAGTCCCCTCTGTAGTCCCTTCCCTAGTCCCTCCTCAGGTCACTTTCCTAGTCCCTTCTCTAGTCCCATCTCAAGTCCCTACTGAAGTGCTGTTGGAGGTCCCGCAGACTACTCTTCTGCCGGGGGTCCTGCCAACTCCAGGTCCTGTGCCGTTGGAGGTCCCGCAGACTACTCTTCTGCCGGGGGTCCTGCCAACCCCATGTCCTGTCCCGTTGGGGGTCCCGCCGACTGCTCTCCTGCCGGGGGTCCTGCCAACCCTTTGTCCTGTGCCGTTGGAGGCCCCGCCGACTGCTCTCCTGCCGGGGGTCCTGCCGGCCCTTTGTCCTGTCCCGTTGGGTGTCCCGCCGTCTGCTCTCCTGCCGGGGGTCCTGCCGGCTCCTTGTCCTGTCTCGTTGGGGGTCCCGCCGACTGCTCTCCTGCCGGAGGTCCTGCCAACCCTTTGTCCTGTGCTGGTGGAGGCCCCGCCGACTGCTCTCCTGCCGGGGGTCCTGCCAATCCCGTGTCCTGGTCCTCTTCCGTGGGGGATCCTGCCGAGGCCTGTCCCACCAGCTCCGACACCGGGTCCTGCCCGGCCTCCGGCACTGTCCCGTCAGCGCCTTCCTGCCCGGCCTGCGGAGCTGTCTGGTCTTCGCCCTCGAGCCCGGCCCCCTGAGTGCAGCGGTCCTCGCCCTCGGGCCCGGCCCCCTGACTCTTCCTGCCTCTGCCTTCGCCCCTCCATGGTCCCCACCTTGGACTCTGTCTTGCCCCCGGGCCGTCCGCCCGAGTCCCCCTTTTTGGACTCCGCCTTACCCCCGGGCCGTCCGCCCGAGACCCCTTCCTGGTCCTCTGCCTTGCCCCCGGGCCGTCCGCCCGAATTCCCCTTTTTGGACTCTGCCTTACCCCCGGGCCGTCCGCCAGAGACCCCTTCCTGGTCCTCTGCCTTGCCCCCGGGCCGTCCGCCCGAGACCCCTTCCTGGTCCTCTGCCTTGCCCCCGGG
The DNA here is from genome assembly GCF_902827115.2 of Pseudochaenichthys georgianus. Classification (NCBI taxonomy): domain Eukaryota; kingdom Metazoa; phylum Chordata; class Actinopteri; order Perciformes; family Channichthyidae; genus Pseudochaenichthys; species Pseudochaenichthys georgianus. Next base: position 1,342,830 of record NC_047510.2, read on the forward strand.
CCGTCCGCCCGAGACCCCTTCCTGGTCCTCTGCCGTGCCCCTGGGCGGTCAGTTCAGTCCCGTCCTCCTGACCCACTCCTCCCACCCTGGTGGCTTAGTGATTTTCGTGTCCTTTTCTATCTTTGGGTTTCCTATTTTATTTTGTAAAGTGTTCACCCCCGTTTCCTGCCTGTTTGCTTTCTGTCGGTTTCCCTCTCTGATTACCCAATTGTGTTCACCTGGTACCTATGTGTTTTCTCCTCCCTCCTCACCTGTCTCGTGTTTATGTGATTAGTCCTGGGTGTATTTAAGTTCTGGGTTTTCTGTCTCTCTTTGTCAGGTTGTCTTGTGTATTGGCTTGTCCTCGGTGAGTGTTCTGTTCTGTATTTGTCAGCATAGCCTTGGAATAAAGGAATTATTTTTACGTTAATCTGCATTTGGGTCCTACCTGCTTCACACACCGTAACAATTAAACCATTTTTATTTCTTTCAGCGTTAAGAAAAAAGAAGATGGCAACCTCCTCCACGCCAAACTGCACAAACTGTAAGTTGATGGTCCTGGCTTACTTTACATGACTTCAGATGGTTGACATTACACATACTACTATACATATATGTATATATATATATACATGTGTGCACAATTGTAGATAAACAGCACACAGTATATAAATATATATATATATAAACTGTGTGCTGTTAACTGAAAAGGGAGAGATGCAATCCGTTTTCAGTGAAGATCATCCAGGTTTAACTTTACGTTCTAAAGCCCTTCATTCAGAACACTGTGCTGCCATTCAACAAAATCCTGCTTTGGCCTCAACATTTGGTGTTAAAAAAACCTGTCCACTCAATTCCCTACGGCTGTTCCATACTTCAGACAACTACGCAGTAGATATAATGCATGGTTTACTGGAAGGAGTGGTGCAGTATGAGTTGAAGCTTGTGTTTCAGTACCTGATAAGGAACTTTATATCCTGAAGTTCATTGTCAGAGAGAATCACGAGCTTCAATTATGGATTTCCACAGAGGAAAAACAGGCCAAGTGGGCTAAAACTGGATGATGATGGCAACAATCTTGGCCTTAATGCTGTTCATTCCTGGTGTCTTTTGCGCAATACCCCATTGATGTTTGGAGATTTACTTAGCAGGAATGATAGCTGCTGGAACTCGCTGCTCCTCTTAGTACAGATTGTGAACATTGTCTTTTCACCCATTGTAACCATGGTATGACCTGCTATCTGAAACATCTTATTTTTGATCATCATACACTTTTTAAATCTCTGTTTCCAGAACGACATTTGATTCCCAAGCACCACCATATGATACATTACCCAAGCTGTATTAGGAAGATTGGGCCACTAATACACATGTGGTGCATGAGGTTTGAAGGCAAGCACACATTTTTCAAAACGTCTGTAAAGAACTTTAAAAATATCACAAAAACACTGGCAAAAGACATCAGAATCAGTTGGCTTTTCATTTTGAGAACTTTTATTTTAAAAGATTCCAATTTGGCCCCATTACTGAAGTCTTGGTCAGCAGTTTGGAGGGCAGTGAGGTGCTGCATGACACTTTTGATACGTCTTGTATTGTTCCCACAACTTCCTGGGTCAAAAGCTATGGCACAGAGTACCAGCCTGGGATGGATGTATGTTCTGGTATTGAAAATGAGATGCCAAATGTCGCCAGTGGGGATGGGATTTTTGTATGTCATATGATGATGCATTATATTTACTGTGTGTATATGTATTTTAAGCAGAAGTGGGGGAAAATGTGTGTTTCCATTCATAAAAGGGTTAGCCTGTCAGGTGGGCGGAGTATGTGTGTTTTCGCAGCTGGTGTGAATCAGCTGGAGGAGGGCAGCGTGATTGGCTGCTGCCTGCCCAGCCTTCCAGGGAGCTACGTGGATTGGCCGGTGGGTGGTTAAAGCGAGGAGCCGGGACATTTACCGGGAGAACGGGAAAAGGTGAAGCTCCGAGGTGAAGAGGGAACGGGAAGCAAGGCTCTGGACGGATCGACGAGGAAGTGACCGTGAAGCGAAGGTCCACTGTGGAAGTACTGCTGCACTGCGATTTACTGTACGGCTGCCAGCTGCTGATCGACGGGTCGGTTGAAGGCAGATTTGCAACGCTCTCAAGCTCCTGATATTGCAACGCTCTCAAGCTCCTGATATTGCAACGCTCTCAAGTTCCTTATCATTGCAACGCCCTCAAGTTCCTGTCTTTCGCACCGCGCGCTGCTCCTATCAGGGCCAGTGCGCATCTGAGTCGGACGCGCTCCGAACTATTGGGAGACGCGCGCCAAGTCTCCAACTGCTTTCTTCCGACCAGAAACACGCTGCGCTTAAGGAAGGGTGAGAAGAGATAACTTTTAACTCCTCTCGGTCTGAGGTGTTCTTGACCGAGAGCGGACCCATAACTATTTTAATTCGGGCCATGTCTTGCTAGGCTGTCACTGCATGGTTAAATGAACAAGGAGAGTATGGGGTGCAAATAGTGCCACTTGCAGTCATTTGCTCACCAGTGCCAGTGACTGTTCCATTTTACTCCTTAGCAGCCAGTGAGTGGGAGAGCATGTTCATTGTGTGATGTGTGTAGTGCTTTCTTTAAATAGACGTGTCATGTGTGTAGTGATTCCCTAATAGAAGTGTCATGTGTGTAGTGATTCTCTAATAGAAGTGCCATGTGTTTGCGTTATTTGCATGCTTTGTGACATTTTACGTTTAGTTGTACCATTCATGGTCCCTCCGGCCAGCAGGGGGTGGGTAGAGCAGTAGCAGCCTGAATTGACGGGGTGGTATATAGGCACTGCATCACTTGGCCTTGTGATACATTTCCATGTGAGAAGCTTGGCTGATATGGTCCCTTACTATTTATTTAATTTCTAATAAAGATTATTGTGTTACCCGATATCTGCCTGCTCCTCGTGTGTGTGGGTCAATTGGGGGATTAAAAGAACTGGGTGCCAGCAAGTGGGCCATTACATAGAGGGCTCACTCGCGACACCTTAATTTGGCGTTGTCGGCAGGATCTCCCTTGCACACACGGTCAGCATGTCGGTTGAGGGTAACGAGGGAGTCGCTGGCGCTGTTAATCCAGCTCCCAATGTTGTAAATCACATTATGTTACCTTGGTACATGGGGGGGCCATGGCTTCCTATATTTGAAGGGAAAACCGGAGAGAAGGTGGGGGAATGGCGGGCAAAAATTGAAATGTTTGTACGGGCTCAGGGTCTTTCGAACGATCAGATCGTTGACTTTATCTTAAGTGCTCTGGGAGGTGAAGCTAAACGGGAAATGTTACTATTACCCCTTAGTGAGCGGGACACTGGGAAAAAAATATTAGATTGTCTGACTTCATTGTATGCGGGAAGTCAGTCACTGGCAACACTGAGGGCTCAGTTCTATGAATGCAGGCAGGGCGCAGAGGAGGGAATGGGAACTTTCATTCTACGCTTTCGTGAGCTCTATCACAAGTGGCAAGCGAGGGAACCACCAGCTGAGGACATTGAAGATGAGCTTCTAAGGACACAGTTCATCAGGGGACTACAAGAAAGCCTGGTGAAACAAGAATTGAAACGACTTCTTCGTCGCACGCCGGGAATGACTTTTCCTGCTATCTGCACCGAGGCCAAAGCGCTTGAAAGGGAGCAGGCTAAAGATGGAACTGAGACATGGGCCTGTCGCACTTATGCCCCCAGGCCTCCACAAACCCAACCACCTGCCACTCCTTTATGTTCCTTAGTACCCCCACCTGCCCAGGACAGCCAGGCATTATGGGACTCCCTGCGGGCAGAGCTCCAACAGGACCTTAAAGACCAGATGTTAACACTGGGCAAGTCTCTCATGGAAGAGATGCGTGGTCAAATTGCTAACCTCTCTCTGGGGCCTGCTGACTCAACTGTACAGAGGCAAAACCCACAAGCAGGGCCCGCATTTCAGCCTAGGCCTCGTCAACCACCCCTGGTCACAGCCAGGACTCAGTTCCAGTGGGACCCCCAAGGTCGGCCAATCTGTTTAGAGTGTGGGCAGGCGGGTCACACCCGCCGGTTCTGTTCCAGACGACGCTCTGGACCTTCGGATTTTTAGTCTCCTCGGTCGCTGCCGGGCAAGCGGTCGAGGAGGGGACCCAGACCACACCCCCAACAAAGCCTGCGTTGATTGGTACCTGCCCAGAGTTGGATGTAATTATAAGTGGTGAAAATATTCCTTGTATATTGGACACTGGTTCGCAAGTCACTCTGTTCAGTTATTCTCTGTTTCAGGAGAAGTTTGGAGAAAGATTGGTCCGAGGAGACATCCCCTGGCTCACTCTGAAGGCTGCAAATGGGCTTCACATCCCATACATTGGATATGCGCTTTTGGACTTTGAGATCAATGGGGTGAAGGTAATGGGGAAGGGTGTGGTGGTGGTTGAAGATTCCTGCCTGCAACAGGAATGTGCCTTATTGGGGATGAATGTGATTGGGGACTGTTGGCAAACTATCTTCCAGGATGGCCACCAAGGAGAGGCGGCTTTCAGGTCAACACTGCCACCTGCGGTCAGCACAGCCTGGGGAAAGGCTTTTGCTGTTTGTCGACGAGTGGGCCGGGTTGGATCCCCCACCGAACTGCAGGGGGTTGCCAAGCTGCCACGTCAGTCTGCTGTGTTGGTTCCCCCAGAGACAGAAATGATTATCTGGACCCAGGTGCCCCAAGCAGTTGGCACCCCAGACTGCTGTGTTATGGTGGAAAATCTCCAGAATGATGACCAGGAGTGGAGGGTGGCGAGGACACTGAGCTGGGTAAGGAGTGGAAGAGTGCCGATAAGAGTGTGTAACCCCCATCCCTTCTCCATAGAGATCCCCCAGCGTCGTGCCCTGGCTACAGTGTCCCAGGTGGATCCTCAGGCTGTGAAGACCGAGGAGGAGTTGGTGTTGACCCACACAGGGCCATCTGCGGTGGAGGTAGAGGTGAGGAGTATAAGCAGCACTCCAGTCCCGAATGTTACTGTACCTCCAGATCATCCGGCCCTGGCATTGCAAGGAGAGGACCTCAACCATAACGAGCAGCAGCGGTTAAGTGATCTACTTCAGAGGTGGACCAAGGTTTTTGCAGCCAATGAAGATGATTTTGGCCACACAAGTGCAGTCTTGCATCAGATCCCTACCGGTGATGCACCTCCAATCCGACAGAGACACAGGCCAGTTCCACCAGCACTCTATGCTGAGTTACGAGCCCTACTGGAAGGTATGTTGGAAAATGGGGTTGTAAAGGAAAGTTCCAGCCCCTGGGCAGCACCTGTAGTGTTGGTAAGGAAAAAGGATGGATCGTGGCGTTTTTGTGTAGATTACCGGAAACTTAATGCCATAACTCACAAAGATGCTTTTCCTTTGCCCAGAGTCGAAGAGTCGCTCACCCACCTCAAGGAGTCAGCTTGGTACTCCACACTGGATCTGGCTAGCGGGTACTGGCAGGTTGCGGTGGACCCCCGAGACCAGGAGAAGACCGCCTTCACAACACCAGTGGGCCTCTTTCAGTTTGAGCGGATGCCGTTTGGTCTCTGCAATGCTCCAGCCACATTCCAGCGGCTCATGCAACGCTGTTTGGGAGGGCAAGTAAATGACTTTCTATTGATATACCTGGATGATATCATTGTGTATTCTCCCTGCTTTGATAGTCATCTCAGGCACCTGGAACAAGTGTTTGAGAGACTACACCAGCACGGCCTAAAACTCCAGCCCCACAAATGTCACCTGTTCAAGAAGGAAGTGAAGTACTTGGGACATGTGGTCAGCAAGAAAGGGGTGGCCACGGACCCAGAAAAAACTGCAGCTGTGCAGGAATGGCCGGTCCCCAAGACAGTCACTCAAGTCCGTTCTTTCTTGGGCTTTGCAGGCTACTACCGCCGATTCATCCCTGCCTTTTCCCGGCTGGCAGCTCCCCTGAATGTTCTGCTTCGGGGTACGGCAGGGGTTAAATCAACAACAGTTAAGTGGTCTCAAGAGTGTCAGGGTGCATTTGAGGAACTTAAGCGAGCTCTATTACAGGCGCCTGTGTTGGCGTATGCAGATTTCAAATTACCCTTCCTGTTGTATACAGATGCCAGTTTGGATGGGCTGGGTGCAGTATTGTCACAGGTTCAGCAGGGGAGGGAACGAGTTATTGCATATGCCAGCCGTAGTCTAAGCCCTGGTGAAAAGAATGACCAGAACTATAGTTCTTTTAAGTTAGAGTTTCTGGCGCTATTTTGGGCAATCACAGAGAAGTTCAAACACTACTTGTGGGGCACAGAATTCACAGTGTTTACAGACAACAATCCCCTGGTACACCTGGGGACAGCCAAACTGGGGGCCGTGGAACAGAGGTGGGCAGCCCAGCTGGCAAACTTCACCTTTTCAGTCAAGTATCGACCCGGTGTGGAAAACCGGAATGCAGATGCCTTGTCCCGGCTCCCAGGGGAAGTAGATATCAAAGCAGTCTACAACGTGCCCGGAGCTCAGGGAGGTCTAGGAGTGAAGGGTCCACCAGCTGGACAGGACTGTGATCCAGGGTCTTGGCTGGAGCGCCAACAGGGAGACCCGGAGTTGGACAAAGTGAGACAATTGATCAACCAAGGGTTAAATGTGTCTCAGGTGCGACGGTCTGAGTTCCCCCAAGTGCACGGGTGGTTGCAGACATGGGATCGGCTGGAACTTCGTGACGGAATCTTGGGGCGCTGCATTCAGGAACCCGACACGGGCCAGCAGGCTTTCCAGTTGATTGTCCCAACCCAACATGCCCGGGAGCTGTGGGAGGATTACCACAAAGCGGCTGGACATGCCAACAGCGAAAAGGTCTTGAGTATCTTGCAGCGCAGATTTTACTGGCTGGGGATGGCTAAGGACATAAAGTCCTGGACAGTAGTATGCCCACAATGTGTGACAGGGAAGGCTGGTCCCAAGGTGAGGGCCCCTCTTCAGCCCATTGTATCCAGTTACCCATGGGAGGTTGTAGCCCTGGACTATTTATCATTGGGACGGCCAGCCGACACCCACCAGTATATCCTGGTTATGACCGACCTGTTTTCCAGGTATGCTGTGGCAGTGCCCACCAAGGACCAGACAGCCCAGACGACGGCGAGACATTTGTGGACCGCCCTCATCCAGCCTTTCGGGTGCCCAGAACGGTTCTTGACGGACCGAGGAGGTGCCTTTGAGTCTGAGGTAATGCGGCAGCTCTGTGAACTGTATGGCTGTACAAAGAGCCGCACTACCCCATACCATCCCCAGGGAAATGGGGCCTGTGAGCGTTTCAACAGAACTTTGCTGTCATTATTGGGCACATTGGGACGAGGAAGTGACCGTGAAGCGAAGGTCCACTGTGGAAGTACTGCTGCACTGCGATTTACTGTACGGCTGCCAGCTGCTGATCGACGGGTCGGTTGAAGGCAGATTTGCAACGCTCTCAAGCTCCTGATATTGCAACGCTCTCAAGCTCCTGATATTGCAACGCTCTCAAGTTCCTGTCTTTCGCACCGCGCGCTGCTCCTATCAGGGCCAGTGCGCATCTGAGTCGGACGCGCTCCGAACTATTGGGAGACGCGCGCCAAGTCTCCAACTGCTTTCTTCCGACCAGAAACACGCTGCGCTTAAGGAAGGGTGAGAAGAGATAACTTTTAACTCCTCTCGGTCTGAGGTGTTCTTGACCGAGAGCGGACCCATAACTATTTTAATTCGGGCCATGTCTTGCTAGGCTGTCACTGCATGGTTAAATGAACAAGGAGAGTATGGGGTGCAAATAGTGCCACTTGCAGTCATTTGCTCACCAGTGCCAGTGACTGTTCCATTTTACTCCTTAGCAGCCAGTGAGTGGGAGAGCATGTTCATTGTGTGATGTGTGTAGTGCTTTCTTTAAATAGACGTGTCATGTGTGTAGTGATTCCCTAATAGAAGTGTCATGTGTGTAGTGATTCTCTAATAGAAGTGCCATGTGTTTGCGTTATTTGCATGCTTTGTGACATTTTACGTTTAGTTGTACCATTCATGGTCCCTCCGGCCAGCAGGGGGTGGGTAAAGCAGTAGCAGCCTGAATTGACGGGGTGGTATATAGGCACTGCATCACTTGGCCTTGTGATACATTTCCATGTGAGAAGCTTGGCTGATATGGTCCCTTACTATTTAATTTCTAATAAAGATTATTGTGTTACCCTATATCTGCCTGCTCCTCGTGTGTGTGGGTCAATTGGGGGATTAAAATAACTGGGTGCCAGCAAGTGGGCCATTACATAGAGGGCTCACTCGCGACACCTTTGTTCAACAGGATTGTCAGTGTGATTGTTAAAGAGGACAATGCTTATCTTCTAACTTGTAAAGTCTCAACAACATATTTTGATGATCACTTAAATGCATTTAGTATCGAGGAGAAAAGCGATGTATTCACACTGATCTGTGTAGATGACCTGCCATACTACATTGCATTTAGCTGATGCTTTTATCCAAAGCGACTTACAATAAGTACATTCGACCAGGAAGACACAACCTTGAAGAAAACAGAATCATATAAGAACATCAGGTTTCAAAGAGCCAATCGTTTCAAGTGCTACTCAACTGGCTTTAGATAAGCCAGTCCTATATTAGTATATAAGTGCTCTGTTAGCAGTTCTTTGTTAGTCATTCTATCGCTCGAAGTGGAGTCGAAAGAGATGAGTTTTCAGTCTGCGCCGGAAGGTGTGTAAGCTTTCTGCGGTCCTGATTTCAATGGGGAGCTCATTCCACCATTTTGGAGCCAGGATAGCAAATCCACGTGTTTTTGCGGATGGGAACTTGGGTCCCCCTCGCAGCGAGTCGTTTGGCTGATGCAGAGCGAAGTGTATCTGCAGCAGCGGGTTGTAGCAGCGATATTTGCAGTGAAGGACAGGTTGTTATCCAGGATCACACCCAGATTCCTTGCAGTCGGGGAAACAACAGAGGTGCCGATGTTGATAGTCAGGTCAAGAGAGGGACAATCTTTTCCCTGCCATACTACAGACATATAGGCAATTTTCAAATGACACTGATGACCAAATGTTTATTGTCCCATACTGTAATGTTGTGTCACACCATGCTGAACTGTAGGTTTATGAATGTAATTGTGGTGTACTTGCCATGTAATACAAACTATTTTGTTACATTTGTTGTCTTGTATTTTTTGTAAAGTGGGTTATGGGGTTTTGGCTGGGAGGGATTGGATCTTCACAACATTCTACACTCAAGTGTTACATTTTGTAACACCCAATAGTGTTACTAAATTGAGATCCAGTGTAGTCTGGTAGTGTTGATTCTTTAACACTGACACTAGTGTAGAGTAATATTAACACTACTGCGTGTTGGCCAGTGTTGATTTTCAACTCGTTTCAGTGTTCCATTAACTACAGGTGAGTGTTAAAATATTAAAACTTTCGAAAGTGTTACTTTTACACTGACAAGAGTGGACGCATATACACACTTTTCTGGTGTTAAATTCAACACTCAGTGTTAATTTAACATTGGCATTTTTGCTGTGTACGATTAGCATTGTTAGCACCGATGTAGCTACCGATCACTTACACGCTAACCCAAGCCTTAACATTCATTACGTTTTTTTGCATTACTCATACCTCTCCAGCCTGCCACCACCCCTCTAATCCCCCACTTGACCAATTTTGCCCTCCTCAATATCCGGTCACTTAACAATAAGCCCACACCCTCCACAAAATAATTCTGGACAAATCCATCGACTTCCTTCTGCTCACTGAAACTGGCAACAACCCAATGACTTATTCTCCCTCAATCAAACATCCCCCCCTGGTTTTAATTACATCACTAAACCCCGCCCCTCACACCGTGGTGGTGGGCTGGCTGTCATCGACAACCACAACATCCGGACTACAGAACTCACCCTCCCCTCAGTACCATCCTTCAAATTCCTCGCCTTCAAAGCCCCTCCATCACTGACAGCTATCCTCATTTACCGCCCCCCCAACCACACCCCTCTTTCCTCTCTGAACTCCTCACCATTGCTTCATCCCTCTCCTCACGTCTGTTACTGCTCGGCGACCTCAACATCCACATGGACTCCCACCTGCAAACTCGCTTCTAAATTCTCCTCCCTTCTGGACAATTTCTCATTTACCCAACATGTCACCTTCCCCACCCATGACAAAGGACACATCCTTGACCTTGTCTGCTCCACCTACCTCCCAGTACTCGACCTCCACCCCTGCCCCTTTCCCCTGTCTGACCACAAACTCATACAGTTCACCATCGCCTCCCCCGTCCGCCACCTGCCCCCCCCATCCAGGATCATCACCTTCCGTAATGTATGCTCTGTCGATCCCAGCAGCACCTCTCCGACCTGCTTTCCTCTACTCTCCCCTGGACTCGAACCTCAGCTCACCCGATGAACAACTCAACCATCTTAATTTCACCCTACTCTCCTCCCTCAACAGCCTGGCCCCCCTCAAAAGGAAAAATGTCACTTTCAAAACCTCCTCACCCTGGTTCACCCCTGCACTCCGTAAGCTGAAGCAAACCGGCCGCCAGCTTGAACGCCATAACCAAGAAATCATCCTGACAGTTCACCATGAATCCTACAAACTCCATCTCACTACCTACAGAGACGCCCCTCACTGCCGCAAACACTGCTTACCTCTCCACCATCTTTACTGACCATAACCACCCCAGGACCCTCTTCTCCACCGCCAACAAGCTCCTCAAAACCCCGTGCTGCACACCCTCCCACTTCCACTTTATGCAGTTCATTCCTCCAGTTTTTTCTCTGACACAATCACTGCCATTAATCTCTCTCCCTATCCGCTGCATCTGACACAAACATACATCTCCCCCAGCATCACACCGACCACAATTTCTCCGTCCATCTCCCTGGACCTCCCGAGCCCTCCTCCCTACGGCCGCCTCTCCCAGTTCACTCTGGTTACCCCCCTGAAATACTCACACTGATCAGCTCCTCCAAACCCCTAACCTGCTCGCTTGACCCTCTACCCCCCCCTCTCTGAAGTCCTGTCTCCCCGTCCGCTGACCCTACCTTGTCAACCTCTGCCTTCAAAACTGC